>NC_048597.1:12250421-12285430 GCF_003668045.3 Cricetulus griseus
TCTTCCCTTCAACTCTACTTAAGGTTAATGTGATTAGGAATGTTTACAAGGATTTCCGTCTTCTGAGCTGAGTTTTTGCTCCCCCAGATAGAACACATCAACACAGTGATCACATTATTTGAATCATTACCCCTTACTTCTTAGAAAGAATGATTTTGCCTGGACTTTGTAATAAAATTAAGACAGGGTTAAATATTTATAATTGTATCAATTCTTTCAGTTGTGTAGTAAAACGGGACATGGCCATACATGAGCATATTATGTGATCATTTGGCCACTAGTTCTGAAAGTGTTAGTATCATTGGGGCACTGGAAGTAAGATCACAGTGGACCTTTTCAAGGCTGTCCTGATGTTAATGTCCCAAATTAGGGAGTGAATGTTCAGGTACAACTGTCAACACTGGGTTGGGCTTTGTCCCATAAGCATCCTCAATTCCACTGTGACAGGTTTTTAAAAATGTTTCTGTATTTGCTCCTCATTTACTCTAACCAGAAGACACACCTTTCCCTTTTGTTCTGGTGTGTCAATTGCCTTTCCTTCTAATAACATTTGACATAACCCTGTTAAAGGGAAAGAAAACACTTGTAAGGAAAGCATCAGATATTTCCAACTTCCTCAGGTCTCTATGGAGGAATGTAAAACTCAAACTGGGGTTAGGCAGAGAGAAGACTACCAGTGTGTAAAGTTAAATATTTCAGGTTCTCTACATTCTTCTCTTTGGTATTTACATTCTGCCCCATCCTATTCACATACTAGGCTGACAAGTGTTTTATTCCAGGCCTGATAACCAATGCTACCAAACACTCAGGGACATGATTATCCTCATACTTCCGTAGTAAAAGTGCGAGCTCCTCAATTTAATTTGGCAGAGAAAAATCAATGCCTATTAAAATTAAAACCGCTCTATGTATAAAGAATCATTTATTCATTATGTATTAATGAATCAATTCCAGGTTTTAAAACTCTAATATATTTAAAAAGTAGTATCTGATAAAGTACTTATCTAGACATAATGGTACATATAGTGTTAATCACATCATCAACAAACCAGAATCAATGCTGTACATTCATCAGTGGGCACTAAGATAAACCACAGTTATCTTAGTGTGTGCATTCATACACACACAATGGAAAAAAGATGTAGTTAGTAGCGAATCTACTAACCATTCATGTATATAGTCACATGTATGAATGTTCACAACATTGAGTGACATTTTTAAAAACATAACTTGGAACAAAGTAAATAAAATGTGCCCATACCATCAAATTCACTTCCCTACAATAGGCTACATGGTTGACTAGGAAAAAAAAATACGGTTAAGCATACATTCAGTTTTTCCCATGTGTTACCCATGGGTGCTATGGGATGATTTTTAACTTCTACTTATTAGTTTATTGTAACAGAAAACAGAAGACACACAGGAGAAAGAAAGGGAAGAAATATATCACCCTCTTGAAAGACGCTGCATGGGAGGATGGCTGAGCAGCAGTAAGACAGCTAGTTTCACTATGGCTTCCTAAGTGGGAGCTTGGGGTTACCTTGATTGAACACATAGCTTTGGAAGAGGACGTTGGCTGAGGAAGAAAAGAATGTGTCTAGAATGGGTTATGTACCTGACACTACAGAAGCCCTCTTTCATGTACAGTGACCTTAAAGATGCTCAGGGGAGTGCTAGCCCAACTATGTGAAAAAATTATAGCAGTATCCTGTCTCATGTGATGCTCTGCTCTTACCCCTTATCAAGGGCTGTTTATGGATGACTTACTCCGTGCATGAGTAGAAACTTCCATGTGAGTCATGCAATTTGCCCGATGTTCAGGTTTCCTTCCTCAGCCCACCCCCAGTTCTCGATGCAGGTTTGCAGGTGGGAGTGCGGTGGTTTACTAGGAGACTATGGTGTAATGACTGGACTTAGTAATTCATGCCCTTCCTTTTCTTTATGTATCGCTTCCTCTGTAGCAGATAGTGTGCAGGTTACATTGCTGGCTGTTAACTTCCAGCAGCCTGAGACTGAACGAGAAGGCAAGAAAGACTGTGAGAACTGGAAAAATGAAGGGTTTGCACTATGGACATGATGGGAAGTGAGTTTTCCCAGCTAAACAGAGATTCCCAAGGGGCTGGAGGAGTGAAGTGAGGAGAAGATGGGGTCATTGGGTGTAAGCAGATCCAGTCACTGTCTTGAATTCCAACTACAGAGAAAAGAGGGTGTTAAAACTCCCAAACTGACCTTGGGTGCCTGGCATCGGGGCAAAGGAAATGTGGAAGGCTAGTTATCTTCTTCTAATGGCAGACACTGGAATTATGAACATTCTACTGCCCTTGTTAAGAGGTTTTCTGCTCTTTATGGAGAATTTGCTGGAACAAAAGCTCCAATATGTTAAATATTGAGAAACTATTATCCAAATTATATGAATTTGTTTTCTCAAAGTTATTTTATTTTTCCTTCAGTGTTGCACTATGCTTCATAGAGTAGAACATCGAGGTCCATTAACCATCAGTAATTTGCATGATGAATTTGAACGTTTTGTCTCCTCACTGTGACTTGTTACTGTCAGACCTTTGAAAACATTTCTAGTCTAGAAGACATGAAAGAATATCCCACTTTAATTTGTATGTTTCTAAGTCAAAGCTATTTTTTCCTTTATGACTTTATTGTGGTTTTTTTTCTGTCCTTCAAGCTGGGAGATTTATAACTACATATTTACAAGGTTTCTCTTCTTTTCTTGTTTATAGGTTGTTAAAATATATTTTAGATTGAATTTATTGTTCAAACATCCTGTAAATATTTTCCTTCCTTTCTCTCTAGCTTGCCTTTTAGTTTTGTTTATAGTGTTGACTGGGTAGACATTAAAATGCTGATGTCGTAAAACATATTCCATGATTTAATTTGTGCTTAATGGCTTGCTCTTTTATTTTTCACAATAAACCTTATTTTTAGAAAAGCTTTAGCTTCATCGTAAAATTGAGAATGGAGAGATTTTCCATCTATATTTTGCTTGTCCTTATAACATACATCTTCTTTCAACTCCCCCTTTTAATGTTTGAGAAAGAGTCTTGCTGTGTGGTCTAGGCTATCCTTGAGTGAGCATGTGACCCTCCTGCCTAACCTCCAAAGTGCTGGGATTACAGGTGCATACCACCATGACTGACCTAATAATTTATGGGTTTCAGTTCTCAAAGTCTGTGAGCTTCCAATTACTCTAGGAAACAGGAGGGATTTAATTTTTTAATAGGTGCTGAAATTTATTCCTCCATAAGTCTGTCAATCTTATTGGAACAGTCATTTAAAAGACCAAGAACAATGAATTAGTTGCTTACAGATATCAGGACAGGATTTTGGGGTTAGCCCATGAGCCTCAGGAGCCAAGGGGCAAATGGAGATATCGATCTCATCTTACATTTCAACCACAGTTCTCCCTCCCATCCCCACTCCCGCCCCTCTCCTTTTCTCCTCTTCTCCTCCCGCCCTCCTTCACCTCCCCTCTAGGCCACACCCTGTCCACTCCTCCTCCTGGGTAAGGGCTCCCATGAGGAGTCAGCATTGTCTGGCACAATAGGTTGGGACAGGGCCAGGCCCCTCTCCCATGCTTTAAGGCTGGAAAGCTCTGGTTTCTAAGGAGTCAGGGACATTGATTTACAAGGGACTAAGGACATACATTCATTGCAAAGGGTAACAGTGGCCTTGACTCACAAGTGTATATAGAAAATGTTGCCTAAGCAACTACAAAACCAACAGACAAAAAAGCCATTATGGCAAGGCTGACACCAAGAGCACTTTCTTAGCAAATGTAGGGGTATTCATTTCTTCTTTATGATAGGCACCAGGTTTAACATATAACAAAACCTGGAAAGTTTCCAAAGAGCGTCATTGTAGTGGAGTGAAGAAAAATATACTATTTTAATGTTTAGTTGGAGAAAATGACAATTTATATCTATTTCTGTCTTCCAAAGAGTATCAAATAAAGCCAAATAGTTTCAGTAACTTGAACAGAAATAGTTTTTTTCTATGTAATACCATAAGCAAAATATTGTTTTAAGATTTTATGATAGATGAAATTTAAATAAGTCCTTCAAGAAAGTAAAAGGAAACTTTATATTGTATTATCCATATTAATTTTTGCTTACAAAAAGTAATTTTTGTAATTTTTGCTTGATAAGCAAATGGTCCAACACTGAATTATATCCTCAGCCATTGTATTTTGAAGACAGTTTCTTACTGCGTGGAATAGGCTGGTCTTGAACTTGCTATGTAACCCCTTCTGGCCTAGAACTTACTATCCTAGCTCAGCCTTCTGAGTGATGGGTTACATGTGCATGTCTCTACCCTTGTCTTGGTGCTGCACTTTCTAAATCAGAATCCCAGTGTACATTGTCTTAGTTATGCGTATTAAAAATAATTCAAAGTACAGTTCAATTTCTATGATAATTGTCAGTGTGGAGATTTGAAAATGATTGGGTCTTTGTGAAAAACTTTTTTAAATATAAAAATAATTACCTGGGAATATCCCACTTGTTATCTAAATCCCCAAATGGCCTGGGTAATTTCTCTCATTCTTCAGTAGCCCTGGCATTCTCTCTTTGAATGACATCAGTCTGGAAATACCCCATGGTTTTCTGAGTTATAAATGGGTCGCTAGCCCTAAACTCCTGAGTGCATTATGATTCAAACTTTCACTTCTGTTTTTTCAATACTATCAGTTTGAAAAAGTGAAACTGAAAATCAGTCCCAATGCTAACAGCTCATAACGCTGAGGAAAGAGTGGGTTTGATGGAATAACTTAGAGATATTCAAGGAGTGCTGATTGCCAACTGGGTGGGAGCCATTTCTCAAGGAAAAAAGGTGTCTTGTGACAAATGAAAACCCTCTTAGACAGCTGCTGGAGGGTTGATTGTCATGCTGCACACTACAGCACTGGTGGAGATATTGTATTGCATTTGTTTATTTTTATGAGTTAATCAATTCTCCATGACTTTAAATCACATTTTTCTTAGTGGAAATAGGGTATAAACTTCAGCTCTGGAATTTATTCTCTTAATCATGCACTATGATATCAATTTAGAGATGTGGAGAAGGAGAGGGAGGGAAAGAGAGGGAGTGAGGGAGAGAGACAGGAGGAAAGGAATTAAGGTAGACAGGGAAAGAGGAGTGGGATAGAGAGGGGGAGGGGAGAGACTGACTCTGTAGGTTGGAGAAGCTGTATTCATATCGCAAGTTGCCTTCAGGCAGTGTGGTGCTGTTCAGAGCTGCGTCTTTGTGCCTGCCTTCCTGATGCACAGCAACATTAGACAAACAGTTGCTGGATAAATGAAAACAGTATCTGAAAAACAAAGTCTTGTACCTACCTAATGTGTTCTGTGGAAATCTACAGGGAAAATTTTTCTTCTGATATTTCAGCATTCTAGTAAGTGTGAAGAAGCAGGAATCTTATGAAACTCTCCTATGAGACTGTGAGGAAATGTCAACATTATAAAGTACGTGACATATGCCTAACCTTTTAGTAGAATCTAATCCTCTAATCGGACTTGCTGAGTGGGAATTTTATCAGTGCCTTAATAGAGTTTGACATCATTTAAGAGATTGTTTGGTATTTAATCTTTCCATTAACAAGAAAACCACTGTCTCAGACTGTCTATCACCCAACTGTTTCCACCAAAGAATTACATTGCTGTGTCTTTTCCTATAAATGTACTAATTTCTCACCTCTACAGCTTCCCTCGCTAAATCAGAAAATTTTCTTCCTACCCTGCTTTGGATCTTATTTCATGTTACCAGTTCTTCTAAATGAAGATGTTTAAAATAAGGCACCTAAGAGAAGATGCCACTTTTTAGTTACATAAGCTGGGATGTGAGGGCTATCTGGCTGTCCCATGTTAGCCTATTGATCTCCAGGGTTGATTTGGCTGATCTGGTTACCGGGGATATCTCCATCCCTTGAAGCTCCATGTGCAACTCTCCTGATGCACTGAGCTCTGCTAAAGTGGACAACCTGCCCCACATAGAGGGGGACGAGTCTTCTGTCAAAGGAATAAGAGTAGCTGCATCCCACCCTCCCTACTAGAACCTCCAAACAAGCTCTCATTTGCGTGAGATGAACCTTGAAAACCTAGTTAATTGATACATAATAATGGTGCATATTTGTGGGTCATAGTGATACTTCAATATATGTTCAAAGCTATGATTAATGTAGGGGAATTGGCCTTAAACATGTCCCATTTGCTCCTATTAAGGACATTCTAAATCTTCTCTACCAGCTACTGACTGTATTATTAACTCTTTCTCTACTGTGCTTTCTGATTTAAACCATTGTGCCTGTTCAGCCAGTCACCCCAGATCCGTCCAAGCGTCAGAACCAGAAGGAACAGGGATCTCCGTGTGGTAAGCAAGAGAAATATCTGATGAGTATGAAGTGTGGCATGTAAAGAAGGTTTAGTAGAAAACACGTTATTCCTAAAATGTGCCAGGTGTGACCGAAAACACCATTTAAAAATATGAGAGCCTGGGACAGCGAGATGGCTTGGGGATAAAGGTTATTGCCACCAAGCCTGACAACCTGAGTTTGATACCTGGGATCCCATGATGGGATCAACTTTCTCCTGAAAGCTGCCATCTGCCTTCCACATGGACACCTTGGCATGTTCCTACTTATCCACAAACTCACACCACCACCCACTAATGATAAATAAATAACTGATGTAATGAAAACAATTTAAAATGTCAGTGTATTCTAGTGTTGGCCACACCAACAACCTGAAGTGAACATACCACTAAAAATGTGATTAGAGAACAAATGTTATTGAAGAAAAGATTAAATATACACCCCATTGGGTGTTTCTCTGGAGAGCCTTGACTTGTACACCAGGCATCTTCCCATTATCTACTTTTAATGATCTTGCTTTTGTTGTTGCTTGGGGATTGAACCTGGGGCTCTGTGCATGGTGGGTAAGGAAACATTCTACCACTGAGCTACGCCCCCAGCCCTGTATTTGTTCTCTGGTATACTTCTTAGTAGGGGAAAATGTTTTCAACTAAACTTGAGTTTTTGTGAATCAGGAAAATTGTGTTTCTTTATTTTTTTTCTTAATGGAGATACATCCTCATCTCATTAACACTTGTCAAATGTACCCGAAGTAATGGAAAATTACAGTTGGAAATGAATTATAACATTTTCTGTGCTCTTGTGTCGGAGATGTCTGTGGTACATCTTTCCTGGTTTTTTCATTTCTGATGCAGCCTCATTTCCCATAATTTAACAGCCTCTTCCCTTGAGTATCCAAACTCCAGCCTTGGCTCATCTCCCTCCTCGACCACCCACCATACTACCAATACCTCTAGAACTTGCAAGCCTTGCCAAAGTGTTTTAATGGTTGATTAATTAAAGGAAAATACAAATCACAAGTGGGTATAGCCACAAAAGTAGCATAAGGCCATTAGTTCCACAAACTTTTATTCTTTGTCTACCATTGTACCAAGCTGGGGAAACAAAGATGAAACCAGTATCAACTCTTTGAAGAAAGATGCAGGAAAACACATGTGACGTCTCATGGGGAAAGACATACCTGGTGCTTATAGATATTGCCACTGTTTTCACAATAGCTTTCCAAGGTAGGCACTGTCATTCCTCTACTCAGCATGGAAAATCTAAATCTCACAGTGGTCCTCCATGTATCCACTTAGTATCCACCAAGCTCAGTGAGAGGATGGAGTTCAAACTCTGATCTGTTTGACTTCACACTTTCATCTTTCTACTTCACCTTGTTGCTGCGTCCTTGACTGATATGGTCCAGTGAGTGCCATGACCTCTCATGATGTGTGATGCTCAATAGTAGCATACACTCCGTTCAAACTACACTAAAAATCAAAACTGTATTTTTTCTTTCTAAATTTATTTTTATTAGAAAGAAAATTATTTTACATGCCAATCCCAGGTCCCTATCCCTTCCCTCATCCCCTGCCCCCCTAACTAATGCCCTACCCATCCCATAACCTTTCTGCTCCCCAGGGAGGGTGAGGCCTTCCATAGGGGTATCCTCAAAGTCTGTCATATTCTTTGGGATAGGGCCTAGGCCAACTCCCTTGTGTCTAGGCTCAGGGAGTATTTTGAGACCTTGTTATAAAATAGAAAATTTCTCACTAGTTGGCATTATATTGATTATATGTAGAAATTATGACAATTTTAGCTATCTTGATGTATTATTCAAGATTTATATGGACATTGCTACTAAGTAGAATTTAGATCGAAAGAATAAATGCAGAAGCAAACTTCAATCATCTGCTATCTATAATTTACTAGTCAGATTTCTGTCTTTGTGACAAACTACATACAATAAATAACTGTAGGTTGTAGGGTTCATAGCTGGGTGTCTTTATCAGTGTCCCCCCTCCCAAGGCTCAGGAAATTATGAGAAAGAGGAGGCAGAAAGATTATAGGGGCCAGAGGTGGTGAATGACTCCAAGAAAACAGTGTTCTCCAGACATAGTACAACTGACACACATATGAACTTACAGAGCTTGTGACAGCATGTTCCACATACATCCAAGCCAGACAAGATCCCAGCTGTGAGAAGGGGAAAAGGGGTACAAAGTCTTATCCCTAACCAAGAAGCCATTTGAAATTATACCTGCTGGGAAAGGAAACCAGGTTTCTCCAAAAGTACTTACTGAGTATATCAACCACACTCCAGGCAAGTTCCCATGCCCATTGAATAGTTGCCAACAGACTCCAGATAATTTTTTGTGGGTGCACTTTTGTTTTGGTATTACTATTACTATTTTGGTCTTACTGACTTTCTTTTGAGTTTGTTTTGATTTTTCTTTTTTTTTGACAGAGAGAAAGATACATGAAATTGAATGGGTAGGGAGAATTTTGGAGGAGTAGGGATATAGGAAAGAATATGATCAAATTATATCGTGTGAAAACAATTTTTAAATAAACATTAAAAATAAAATGAATGACTTTAAAAGAGCAAAGGCTTATTAATTTTTGGTCATTGTTTCAGACTCATCAGTGCATAGCCATTTGGCTTCATGCTTTTGTTGGCCTATAGTGAGGCAATACATCATAGCAGGACGAATGCAGTGATATAAAACCGATCAATTTATAGAGAGACAGAAGAAGATGGAGCGGGAGGCGTTGTGATTTAAGAAAAGTGGCCCGTAAGAGAAAGATGTCATGTGACAGGGTTTAAGCAGAGGGTTTTTATTAGGTGAAAAGGATCATAAAAAGGGGAAAGGAGGGGGGGGACTGGCCTCCAGGGACAGGAGCAGCAGGAGAGAGGAAAGAGGAAAGAGGGGGAAAGAGAAGACAGAGGAGGGAGAGAAAGAAAGAGGCAGATAGATGGGGAACAGACACACACACACACACACACACACACACACACACACACACACACACACAGAGAGAGAGAGAGAGAGAGAGAGAGAGAGAGAGAGAGAGAGAGAGAGAGAGATCAGGAGGGAGGGGAGAAGGATGGGAGGTGGGCAGGGCCCTTTTGAAAGGGAACATAGTGAATAGGCACAGGTGATATTTTAGTGGCAGCAGCTGATGGCTCATCCTGTCAGGACTCCACAGGCAGGCCAGTACAGATGCCTGAATACTAACAGGAAGGAGGGAGGGAAGGAAAGAGAGGAGGGGCAGGTCTTAAAGACATGCTTTTCTTAGCCTACATCCTGAGCATCACTTGCTAGTTACCCATTTAGTTTTGAACTAGTCAATGGATTCATCCAGTCATGAGGTTAGTAGCTAGACCCTCATGATTTAATCCCCTCTAAGACTCCACTACTGAGCACAGTCATACCAAAGACCAAACTTTCAACACCTGAGCCTTTGGGAACTATTTCGCACCCAAACTGTTACACAGAGGCATTAAAGTTAGTCATACAAATTTTTCTTTCCCAGAAAGGCTTAATCTGGGCTCCCATTGTACGTGGACTGTGAAAGACATTATCTCTGACCACATTTTAAACCTTAGTTACAAAGCTATAAAGCCAATTTACACCTTCGGTCTCATCTCCTGTGAAAAGGCTTCAACTTGCAGGTGTGTGAATAGACATTTAAAAGACACTCTTCTATCAAGGCACAGAAAATACACTGGGGAATATTATGAATCTATTTATTTTATAAGCAGCATCATTGTCCTTCACAAAGATGGAGCTGAGTTGAAGCAGCAAAGATCTGAAATCAGAAGACTCACTGACTTCATTATTTCTAAGTAGCATTTCCACTCAGCATTCTATCATCTTGCATTTCCTTATCTATGGATAAAGAGAGCAGGGGTTGACCTACATTTTATTTTATAATGTTTTCTGGGGGTTTGTTTAGAATAGTTATCTTCATCTTTTTTTATTTGTTATCCTTAGTAACAGATACCAGTAGGATCCGGAGTCATTTTGAAACTCGGCTAAGGGTAAAGGATGAGTGTAGAGATCACATCAAGTCTATGTGGACACTGCGTCTGGCTTAGAGCCCCCAGGACAATATGTCAGAGTTAGAAGCAAAGGCTGTATTTGAGGGATTGAGATTCTTATCCCTGGAAAGTACCAAGTTGCATTTGAAAGGATATAGATTTTTTTTTTCTGATTTCAGAGGCACTGAGCTTGGAATGAACTATTATGGAATAAAAGCGCAATCTTTATCAGAGTGTGTGCTTTAGCGCTGACCTTGGGACTTTGCATAGCTTCTTGCTAGCTTCTGCAGTCACTCAGCACTTCCACTATCAGTAAAGTGCATGGGGATTTGGAAAGCTCCAGTGCCTCTCTGTCTGCCTCCCCTTCTGTGGACTTCATCAGACACTGCCACCAACAAGGGAGCAATAGCTACTGCACATACATTGTTAAAGACCTGCTACATGGCAGACAGTGCACATTGGGCAGATTGGAGTGAAACTATGTCATCTGATCATATCTGAGGTAGTATGTCAAGACCTTATTTTATTTTAATACAAAAATATCCTAAACAGAAGGCATCATTGAATATACTTTATAGTTATGGAGGCTAGAGTTCAAAGGCATGATTACATATAGTGTGAATAAAGGTATTTTTAGGATTTACATCTACAATTATTTCATTCCAAATCTGGTGCTCTTGAACAGTAATCATTACTGTTTCCCTTTAAGGAGCTAAAATTCTAGCCATAGTGGTAAACTTACTTGTCACCGTTAAATAAGGTTGTGGTTAAGAGATCATAGGCTTGAAGAGGATATTGGGAGCGACACTCAAGCTAGGAATAAGGAATAAGACATGGCATCTTGGAGAAGGCAACTGTGCTGTGTAGTCAACAGCTATGTAAGGAAACTGAATTTCGGGAGCTGAAAAGGACATTAGCAAATGCTGGAGACAAAATGCTATTTTTGTGAAGTTGGAAATTGGAAAATGACCAAGAGTTAGGGCATAGAGGTACGCGGGACTCACACGGCATCATTGCACGGCATCCTTCAAGGACGGGCATGTCCTTAAAAATCAACGGGAAGACTTTGAAGATATCACGGATGATTAAATCAGACAAGTTTGAATTTTTAGAAGTGAAATTACGCTTGAAGTGAGCGACATTGGAAGCAGATAAACTGGATTTCTTTGTCTTCCTTTTTTGTTTTTTAGTTTTTGAGACAGGGTTTCTCTGTGAAACAGTCCTGACTGTCCTGGAACTCACTCTGTAGGTCACACTGGCCTTGAACTCACAGAGATCCACCTGCCTCTGCCTCCCAAGTGCTGGGATTAAAGGTGTGTGCCACCACCCAGCGAAACTGGACTTCTGTGTTAAAATGTGTTCTATGAAAGAAACAATCCATTTCCCAGATAACACACATCAAGAGGGTGAAGAGGACAAAGGTGTTTGAGGAATATTTGGAAGCAGAATTTACTGAGTCCATGACACACTTGAAGAAATCAAGGACTCTTTCCTGTTTTGACCATCATTCAGAGCACTCAGTGGGTGTAGACTGGCATAGATAAAGGAGGTCAGGGAGAGACCCATGGAATGCTCAGCAGCAAAGAGGGTCAGGTGGTCACTAGAGAGGATGGATTCCTTTAGGGACAGCATGAAAGGGATGAGCAGAGGAAGTCCCAGCATTTAAAGAATGTGTAGAAGGCTAAGCATCTGACAGAGAAGGCAAAGCCAGGAAGTAGGGAGGTAATTCTAAGTGGACTGTAAGTCAGTAAAACACAGGGAGGTGAGAACTTCAGATTCTCCAGGCGGGTGAGAAAACACGGAGTGATCATTGACTGGTGGTTCTCCTTTCCCACTTTTGCTCCTCTGGCTTCTCACTGGGTTTGGGCTCAGAGATAACTAAAAACAAGACAAAGAAGGGTTTACGCACCCCTCCAATAGCCACAAAAAGGTGGCATGGTGGAAGACTTGCTTTTATTATTGTTCCTTGAAGTAATTTAATGAAATAAAATTTAAACAGCTGTTCTCGCCTTACTTCTTGGCTTGCCCTTCTGGAGTTCCAGTTACCTGCAATGAGCAGCAGTCCTAAATCATGAATTGAGTCAGCTTGAAGACATTTATTGTATCATATTGGTGAAGTTGCCTTAATTTTTTAATGTTTTTGAGACAAGGTCTCATATTACCCAGTCTGGACTAGAATTTTCTATGTAGCTGAGGGTGATCTTGAATTCCTAAATCATCCTGCTTCCATTTCCCAAGTGCTAAAGTTACAAGAGTGTGCTGCCATGCTCAGTTTGGTTTTCTATTATTTATTGTTCCAAGCTTATTACTATGTATAATTTCAAAGCTAAAATTTATCTTAGGCATGTATGGGCAGAAGAACAGATGACCTATGTAGGGTTTGTACTAGTTGCAGTTTGACTGTCCCTGGAAGCTACAGTGTTATTTCTGTTTGTGTAGTCTACCCAAGGGAATCATGAATGTCTCCCATTGGAGACTGTCATCAAGAAGAGCCAATTTAACAGTTCAAACAATGTTACAGAGGATAGGAACCCTTATAAACTGTTTATGGGAATGTAGATTAGTGTCGCCACTTGGAAATCAGTCTGGGTGTTCCTTAAAAATCTGAACAAAGAACATGATCCACTTATTTCTTTGCTGGGTACATACCAGAGGAATCAAGGTCAGCACTTACTAGAGATACCTATGTCTCCATGATTGTTGTGACATCATTTGCAATGGTCAAATTATAGCATCTACCTAGGTCAACAGATGAATGGATAAATCAAAGGTGGCATATATATATGTAATGGGGTAATAGAGCATATGGAGAGTGAATGAGACCAAAGCATGCCATGTGTATGTGAATACCATAGCGAAACACAACATTTTAAGTCCTTGAAAGTCAGAATTATATTTCCTGCCTTTTGCTCCCTGGTCTTGAACAAGAATTATATGAAACAGGAGTTTTCATTGGTTAAGTTGGAAGTTGGATGAGTCTGTGTTTGGACACAGCCTCATGTTTTCTAGGTGGTCTTGGTAATTTACTGAGTTTCTTTTGGTTCTAGTTTTCTCATAATTGAAGCAGGAATGAGAAAACCCACCTTGTAAGAGCTATATAGCAATAGGGGGCATTATGCATGGAGCATGTAGGCGAGTTCTTTATACAAAATCATTTTTTTTTCAGTAAGTGCTAACTGCCATTATTTCTATTGTATTCCCCAAAGCTAACATTTCCTAGTATTGAATCTTCCTTGGCAGTGGCTTTTCAAACATTGCGCCCACATTACTGAACTCCTTTTTGGGGGTTCACAATCTTTCCCTTTTAACCTTTCCTAACATTGATCATAGACAGAGGTCACTCGAACAACCCAGCCTTTCTTCTTTGGTTGCTTATGCTTGTTTGAACAAACCTGAAATGCATTTCCTTCTATCTCATGACTACATCTTCTAATGATTCTCCTTGTTGTGTTTTCATTTTTTTCATCATGTGTTCTGTTTGTAAACTTTGAAATTAAATCAGCCTCATGAAATCAGCTTCTGATGTGGCTCATCAGTGATTTAGTGACATGTTTCCAGTAAAAACCATGGCCTTTTGGAAGCCTCCTTTTCTTGGGCTATTCAGCCTATATGATCTTGCTGAAACCCCTTTGGAAATCTGGTGTCTTTTCTGGAGCACCACTGCATCTCCAATCTCGTCATCACTGGTACCTCTTTCTCTCCCCCGATTCTGGTCACTGGGGCTTCTCAAGAGTTAGTCTTTCCCTGTTAGTACATTAATTTCTTAGCAGAATCTTTCTACTTAATGTTTCCACTCTGACCTTACCCATCAGCATCTACTCTGCAGGGTTTAAACATGTACCCCACATATTTTTTTGTACTGTGGATGCTCTGGAGTCCTGGGATTCTGCAACCACTCTCATCTGTCTTGAACTTTACTCCTTTCCACCAACAATAATGCCCCCTTTCCCTTTCTTTTGGTTGAGGTATCTAAATTAGCAACTGCCTTAAACCATATGAAAATATTGTCCTTCTGTACCAGCTACTTTGAGGACAGTACCTAGGTTCATATTTTCATATGAAACTCAAATATGTCATAACTGAAGACAGTGCCTACTTCCTAAAACTATCAGGGTTATAGAAGAAAAATGAAGGCTAAACATCAGAGTAGGAATTGTGTGTTTTGGACAGAAGAGTGGTGTAATACTTACTGGAGAATTTATGTTGTCAGGTTAAGTTTATTAAATAATATTAATAAGACAATTAAAATTTGTGATTTAAATGCATTAAGTATTAAGAGTCATATAAAACAGAATAAGTAAATATTTTCTTCTCTTGTGTTAATTATTTAGCACTTGAACTTAATCTTATTTAATATATTTCTTCATAACTTTGGTTAAGAAATGAATGGGAAATATTTTTGTGGAATTATTAAATGGGATGTTTGGCAAATATTTTGTGACTCACAGTTTGAAGTATCTTATTCAGAATATAATTTTTCTCATTAAAATCTATGACAATCGTATTTGTGCAATTAACTAGAAAACAATCCTTGGTTGTTGAATTCTGAAGAAATATTTGGTTTTGTGTGGTATTGAGCAAAGTTTTCTTAAACTTTCATATTTTATTAAAAAAAAAAGATTTAAACTAATTCCCAAATCAATGGTAGATTCAATTAAAAACAAACAATTGTCCTGATATAGATCTATACAAAGAGAAACAGTTTTTTCTTTCCTTTATTTATTTATTTTTTTAAATTAGGAAGGAACTTCTAATATATTTGAACAGAAGGAACCCATTTTCCATATCCCTGCCCATGTGCAGCCTGGTCTCAGAAAGAGCAGTGGCTTGTTTTCGAACTCTCTCATTAGGGACTAACTAAGACTCTATTCTGGTTGGTTGAGGTCACGGGTGGGGCCGGGACTTCTGAGGCCTTATTCTACGTCGGGCTCTATGTCAGGGTACTGAAGGGCCAATTGAAATTCTCGAAAGTACCTATATTCCTGAAATGTTCTGAAAATGACTTTTAGCTTTGCGTCTCAATTTCTTCGTTATAAATCAAAGCAGGATTTTAATCAAAAACATGAAAAATGTTTAATAATAAAAAGTTGCAAGTGAAGAAAAAAGTGAAAAATTAAAAACCAATGGGAGCTTTCAGGAATTTTTCAAGATGAGAGCTAACGTGGCTGAGCTGCAACTGAGGTAAATTGGTGGCATCTATATTTTGTGTCAGTTTACCTAAAAACATGTACCCAGGAGGGCATATTTCCATCCTCGGCACCAGCTTTTATTTGATGTGCTTTCATGGAGATTACCTGTATTCTATTAAATGATGCACAGTAAATATCAACAGTGTCACAGGTGCCAGTTGTTGAATGGTCATTAGTAATGTGTGTGATGAAATAGAGTCTACCTTTATTAAGTTACTGTCACACACAATTTAAGATGGGGGAAGCCTTTAGGAAATACAAGATGAGGCTTTTATGATTCTGGGGATGGTTGATCTATAGATACTGTAATATGTGCAGATACTATTTCTGGCTTCTTTAATTTAATTTTATTACTATTATTTTTACTCCTGGATTCTTAAGTCACTATATATTCTCCATCACCACTTCTCTGTGCAGGAAACATCAAGCAAGAAGGAACTCAGGATACCTTGGTAGAAACAGGAAATCCGCCACTGAGTTTAAATAACTCAAGTTTTAATTGAGGAGGGAAGTTGGTCACTGTTGAGTTTCCAGGGTGCGAATGTGAGGACTGCTCAGTGGGCAAGGGCATAGTGTGATGTGTGATGTCTGTTTAGATGGTAGCTGACACAAGCAGAGCTTCTTTTTTTTTTTTTTTAAACAGTTTTCCTATTTTAATGAATCCCAAGGGCTTGTCCCTTTCAAATAGTAGACTAATCTTTAGAAATGGTTTTGATAGGCAGGTCTATTATTTTTCAAGTGCTATTTTTCCCAGTATTTTGTATTTTGTTTTTAAATTTTCTCTTTCTCTTTTTTAAAATGCATTCTGTGTATTTTTAAGAAATTCCCTCTTCCTCTTTCTCTCTCTCTAACCCCTCTCTTCTTTAGATGTCAAGCCTATTCTTGCTTTTTTTTTAGGAAGTTATAAATTTAAGTGGTTTATAAAAAAGCCCCCCAAATACACAGCACAATGGTGTCTCCTTTTATAGTTAGGTCATGAAAATGTGGAGAACCATGGCTTGGTTACTTGTAGGTTGGTTCTTTGAAACTTGGGATAGGAATGGCAGGAGGAAAAAGGATTTGTGTGTGTGTGTGTGTGTGTGTGTGTGTGTGTGTGTGTTAGCAGGACAGAAATCAACCTCAGTTGTTCATCAGGTGCCGTCTACCTTGTAAGTTTTGGGACAGGATTTCTTACTGGTGTGGCATTCATTGGTTAGGTCTCAGAACTCTGCTGTCACTGTCTCTCCAGTGTTGGGAATGCAGCATGTCTCAGAATGCCAGCTCTGTTGTGTGAGCTCTAGAAATTGAACTCTAGTCATTGAGCTTGACTTGATTGACTGAGATACCTCCCCAACACCGGCAGGGAATTTTTTAGGAAACAGAAAGTCTAAGTATCTCTTATGTAAGAGGTAAACTTTTAGAGTGTGTCCCCTGGGCACATTAATCCTTGTAGATTTCCCTGTCCCAAGATCTGTTACCGTCAGAAGGGAATTTCCTTATCTCATTCTTCTAGTGACTTTGTAATAGAAGGGGCAGAGGAATAGAGAAGTCTTGAAAAAATAATCGGTTCATTCTGACAATGGCATGCTACTTATGACATCGATGTGCAAGAAGTCTGTTACCTTATGACAAACTTGAAATGATTCTGTGGAAGAAACAATTTTGTGTTAAACACCTAGAAATTTCTATACTTTCCCCACATACTCAATGTAATTGAGGAGAAAGGCTACAGATGGGTTTGATTCACAACTCGCCCTTTATATATGACCCACGCATTTACATTTTCCTAGTTGCTTTCTAAAAATGTCTACTATGGATAGTCATCTATAAATGTTCTTAAAATTTCCATTGATTTTCTTATGTTGAAACAGATGTCATATTCTTTTTCTAAAAAGTGAAAAAGGGAAGTGACCGAGAACAAATGTTTCATGGTTCATTGGTGATGGGACTCCAAAGAAGAAAGTATGTGGTATTCTGTCTGAGAGAGAAACAGAGACAGATACATCCAGACACAGAGATGGGAGGGGTCAGGTGAGAAGGAGAGAGAGAAAAGGAAAGGGGGAGAGACAAGCATGAGGGAGTTTAAATATTTTATTTAAACATAAAATGCAGCCAAAATCAGTTTAAAAAAAAGAAAGGAGTATTCATGGACAGAATTTTGTCCCAGTAATTTAAATATTCTATAGTTACATTTTAAAAAAAGATTTATTTCATTATTTAAAATATTTATTTATTTAATTTTTACATCCCAGCTCCAGTTTCCTCTCCCTCCTCTCTTCCCAGGCCCCTCACCAACACTCCCTTTTTTCCCTCCCCACAATCCACTCTTCCTGTGTTTCTATTTAGAGAAGGGCAGGTTTCCAATGGATATCAACAAAACATGGCGTATTAAGTTGCAGTAAGACTAAATACCTTCCCTTGTATTAAGCCTGGGCAAGGAGACATAGTCTGAGGAGTAGGGTCCCCAAAAGCCAGCAAAAGAGTCAGAGACAGCCTCTGCTTCCACTGTTAGGAGTCCCATGAGTGGACCAAGCTATACAACTGTAACATATATGCAGAGTGCTAGGTCAGTCCAATACAGAACTAGTTGTAGGTTCAGTCTTCGTGAGCCCCCATGAGTCCAGGTTAGTTGATTTTGTGGGGTTTTTTTTGTAGTGCCTTTGACCCCTCTGTCTTCTACAGTCCGTTCTCCTCTTCTTCTGCAATATTCCTCAAACTCTGCCTAATGTTTGGCTGTGTGTGTGTGTGTGTGTGTGTGTGTGTGTGTGTGTGTGTGTGTTGTACATGAGTGTAATGCCCAAAGAGACCATAAGAGGGCATTGGATCACCTGGTGCTATAGTTACAAGCTGTTGTGAGACAATTGATATGGATGCTGGGAACTGACCTCAGGTCCTTTGCAAGAGGAGCAAGCACTCTTACCCACTGACCTATCTCTCCTATCCCCATTGTTAAATTTTTATCTCTTCTTTCCTCAAAGCTTATAGGGTCTGATTACAAACTCTTGGCCCAGTCAGCCTTTTGTTGAAGTTGGATTTAGGTGGTATTTTTTTCCCTTTAGTTAATGATGAAGATTATCATCCCATTGTTAAAAAGGATTCCAAAAAAATTAATGGAACACTTATAATAATATTAGATCCTTGAATTAGGTCAGAATAATTTTCTAAAAAGCATCTAATGTAGTTTAACACAATTCAAATATTTTGTCATAAAACAATGAAAAGCAGGATAGCAAAGAACCAGTGCTGGGATAATGTCAAATTTAAGACCATTTCTTTTATAATGGAATTTATATTAATATACTAACTTTCCTATAGGAAAGCTAATTTCTCACCACAAATCTCTTTGCCTTTAAGAATTGAATTTATTTTTGAGATTAACTTGTAAGGACATAGTATACATATTAGTGGGGTGACATGTGAAACTTTGGTACATGTATTCATTGTGTAGTAGGATTAAACATACCTATCTCTTTAAAGATTTCTGATTTCTTTGTGGTGAAAGCTTTAAGACTCCTCCCTTCTAGGAGTTTCAGAGAAATAGTATTTGTTTTACTGGGTAATAGCATACAGACTTCTTATTGCCACTGCATGGTGGCCCCATACTCAAGGAAGAGCCTTCTGTTGCTCTCTGTTCCCTGCTCTCCTAGCCAGTGGGAATCAACAATTTTAGATTTCCTATATGACTGAACTCATTTAGAACTTGTCTCTTTGTGCCTTATTTCACTAAATGCAATACCTCTGCTTCCACTTTGCTGACTCATTGCTTTTGTGACTAAACATCATTCTGTTGTGTATAGGTGGCAGACCTTCGTTATGGTGAGTAGTTCTGTCCATTTATTGGCTACTGACTAGTGCCACAATAGACACAGACATACAGATATCACTCACATAGAAGTGGTTAAAGTGAGCCTTGGAGAGAATCTCTTATGTCCACCTAATTTTGGATAATGAAGTTTGTGATGGATAAAGCCCATATGTTATGAAATATCAAAAATATTCTAAGAGCGATTAAGAATGTACACCTAGCATCCTTGTTACCTAGGTAACTATTAATGGCTGACCCAGAAAGGCCAGATAACAAGGAGGGCCCAAGGGAGGAGAACACCTGGATTTCTCTGGGAAGGAGAAATAGAAGAGATCTTCTGGGTGGACTGGGGTTGATGGGGATGGAAACTTGAGGGATAAGGTTTGGTGGGAGGTGGATGGAGAGTCCTGAAAGAGATGACTAGGAAGGGGGCATTATGGGGTCAGGTGGAAACCTGATGCAGGGGGACTCCCACAAATCAAGCATGATCCCAGCTCTTAGCAATAGTGGAGTGAACTGGCCATCTACATATATGTGAGAGTTGTGTAGTTTGGGGAACTCCTAACAAATGGGAGCAGGGGTTGATCCTAATGCTTTGTCTGGCTCTTGGGCACCTTTTCTTCATACTGGATTGCCATGTCTCTTTTAATACAAGGGGAGATGCTTAGGATCACCACAACTTGCTTTGTTAATACCCACGGGAGGCCTGCCTCTTTATGAACAGAAACAGAGGAGGAGTAGATTGTGTGTGTGTGTGTGTGTGTGTGTGTGTGGTGCCGAGGAGAGCTGGGGGAGAAAATGGAAGGATAGGAGGGAGGGGAAAACATGGTTGGCCTGTAAAATAAATAAATGAAGTAAAATAAAAGGAAGCTATTAAAAAGAATGTATGCATTTTTGGTTCTGAAAATAGATACTCAATGAACAATTTTGCTGCAATGTTAATTCCTGATCGCTTCAGAGTAGAGAGTAGCATCTCAGAGATGCTGTGTTAGACAGCCTACCAGCCTTACTTGGCATTACCTGAAGGATTTCTTTCCTGTCCATCAAATACTCCTAATATCCTTTGCATATTATAGAATTACCACCCACTGATAGTTTTAATAATTCACAAAAAAAAAAAAACGAGAACCTTCTAGTTTTGTACAGGAGGTGGAGAAGTATAATGGATAGACTGGCCTGGTTTCTTTGGATGAAACATGAAGCATTACCATGTAGAAGAATTTACAGCCCAAACACAGTTGACCCTCCCTCCTACCCTCCCATTCTCTCCCCCTGCTCTCCTCGGCACCCCTCCCCCCATCTACTCCTCCTCTGTTTCTGTTCATAAAGAGGCAGGCCTCCCGTGGGTATTAACAAAGCAAGTTGTGGTGCCCATATCATCATGTCACAATGAATACCTATAATTGTTTATCAATTAAAAATAAATCTAGAGCCTGGCATTGGTGGCACATGCCTTTAGTCCCAGCACTCGGGAGGCAGAGGCAGGCGAATCTCTGTGAGTTCTAGGCCAGCCTGGTCTCCAGAGGGAGTGCTAGGATAGGCTCCAAAGCTACACAGAGAAACCCTGTCCTGAATCACCCCCCCAAAAAAAATAAATCTAGAGAGAAAATTGAGTTGAATAGCAGATGATGTGGTAGTGTCATTGACTGGTGTTACTGTAATATAGTGTCTGGTGTTGGGTTATATATAAGCATTAGAGGGTTTGGGCTCAAAATTCTGATAGCTGGAAAGTATAAATAGCATTGCTATTGTTTGGTAGCATCACACCGGGAGCACACTGAAGTCACATGGCAAGACAAAAAGCAAGAGAAAATGAGTCAAAAAATTTGAACTCACTATAAAAATGTATTCTCATGGGATCTAACCCATTTCTAGAATATCTGAACTACTTTCAAGAGACAACATTGATTCATTCATAAGGATGGAATTCCTTTAACTTAATTGCACTGACTAGGCTCACCTCTCAGTACCACTGTTTCTGATTCTGGTTGTCATGTGACCATGAGCTTCAATCTCTTATGCCGTTAACTTCCTCCCCGTGATGGACTGTACCCTTGAACTGTGTCATGTATTTTATCACAGCCACAGGAAAAAGAAACTAAAAGAGCTTTCCATTTTACTTTTTGAGTCAAGGTATCTTTCTGAACCTGAAACTTGCTGACTAGCTACTAAGCTCTGGTGATCTTCCTGCCTCTGTTTCTCCTCTGCTGATATTATAGATGTGCACCACTGCACCTGCTTTTTATAAATGTGTTTAGCATCAAACACAGGTCCTTAGGCTTACATGGCAAATGCTGATATCCATAGCATCTTCCTGTCACTTAAAAAAAAAATGCTCTTCTACAAACCAATATGACTCTGAAGAAGACTTCACCAACCAAGGTCACTCTCCACAGGCTTGACTAAAATTGTCTTATGCCCGTGTGTGAACTTTCTTTTCTTTGAGTCCAAAACATTATTAAAAATTCTATCTCATGTGTCTGTTTTCCCACCCTTCTTAAGGGCAGTGATAGACAAAATCCACCTGTAAATCTGACTTGCTAAGGGTTGAATTCTTAGAGATGTCAAGAGGAAGGGGAAAGAGCCAGTCTTCGGAGAATGAAGAAGACTGGGTTGTGCTCTTAGAACAGCACTAGCATGCTTGTGAGGAATGAAAAGGAAAACATCACATGAGTGCCAGATTGCACTTTATGCTGGGCAGATGACTTCCGTTTCTTACCTTCTTCCTCTCTGCATACCTCTAATTTCAGCCATTGTGTTGGTGGACTCTCCCTGATGTTTTGCTGATGGTCTCCACTTTTTTAAGAACTGTCTTAGTTAAATGCAGACTAGACGTGGATGAGATTTCTGTTCCTGGGGCAACTGTTAAGGATATTGGGATGCTGTCTTAGAAACATCTCATATTTGTGTCTTTTGAGGGGGTGGGGTAGTTTTTTGAGGTAACCGGTTTACTTCTGAGAGACCGCAGCAGAATCAAATGTCCATTTTTGATAAAAAGTCATATGTGTACTTTCCTCTTTTCCCCCCTTTCACTTCCTCATTCTCGCTCCCCAAGCTCTTAACCATCTGAACTCACATGCCATGTCAAGCTCTGCTCCCAGGGAGACACAAGCCAGGAAAATGGTGTCAATGGCTGAGGCTTTGAGTAGATGTTTAATATGGCTCTAGGAAGTCAACTTAACACTCTCTCAGTATGATTTCCCTCACAGATGTCATGCACTCCCTTATCAATGGTTAGTTCAAGCCAAGAATATTTGTTTGTGGTCTTAGAATGTTTTTCCTCTATTTGTTTTGTAAGATTTATTTAATTTTGGTTTGGTTTCACTTTGGTCTCACTTATCTTCAGAGAACCCTGGGCAGGAAATAAGCACAAACTCATGCTATGTCCCCAAGGACAAGAGCACCCACATCTTCCTTCAAACATTTTCAATGCTGGGTGGTAGTTACTTTAAGTTGTAAACTTTTAAGAGTTCTCAAGAGAAAGAAGTGTGTGATCTGAGTATTTCAAAGTCCTCAGTTCCCCATCCTTTCAATAAAAAATCAGAACATGATTTCCCTGCACAAGCTCAATAAACCATTTATTTCATGTATACATTAATTGTCTCATTGAGACTTAAACAATGGATCTTGAGCACACTCACACCCATTCCTATCCCAACTCACTTAATATCCATTCTCTCTTTCCTGCTCCCTCACTTTGTGTTCTCTGTCTCTGTCTCCCTGTCTCTGTTTCTGTTTCTGTCTCTCTCTGATAGAGACTACCTTTCAGCTGATCCTCTGGCTCTTACAGCCCCCCTTCCCCTTCTGTAATGTTCCACAAGACTTAAGTGTAAGGACTGCGTTGTGAAAGCATTAACGGGATGGGCACTGGAAAGTTAATCTCTGCACTTTATCCATTTGTAGATTTCTGTGACGATTGCCATCAGTTTCTAATGAAGCTTCTCTGGTGAAGGGTGAGAGCTCCCCTTATCTGTGTATATAAGGATAAACATGTAGAATGCTCCTGCAAATTACATTGGTTAAAAAGGTCCAGACTTCACAACTTGGGTTGTGAAGGGGAATGCATTTAGGCCTGTGCCTTATAAAGCTTCCCGGCGTCTGTTCTCTAGCTCCCTTTCCTTAGATCTTAAGCTCTGATCCCTCAGTACCTGTCCACACTTGTTCACCCAAAGCCAGATGTCAGCTCCCCTCATAGCAGCTGCACCATCTCAGAAATATTTTGAGATCTGACTTTATCTAAAGACTTGGTGACAGTAGAAAGGAGTCACAGCACAAATCAGGAAGTAGTCTGATATAAAATTAGTTTAATGAATCATAGCCATTATTTTCTTTATGGACTCAGATTTCTATACATTTTTGGCTCTCACTGCTACTATTTTGGGAGTTTGCTCTTTCATTCTATACCATTATTGTTTCTTTTTTTCAAGTCATCAAATTTATGTCCCTTCTATTCTAACCATTATGGCATGTGGAACTTATCAGTCATGTGTTAAATTAAGTAGTTTAGCTGCCTTCATTTTCAGCCATTTAAGACTCCACCCCAAATGCTGCCTTCAACCATAAAAGTGTCAGTGGTATGTCCTCACTAATCAACTGTCAGTTTGTGATGTGCATTTAATGAGTGGGGAATAGGAAGAAACTTTGACAATCACAGATCTCTTTAGCTGTTTAAAGACAAAACCCTTAAGAGATCTCATGATTAAACATTACTCATTATTACTTCTCCCCCAGGTGCCTTTGCTAGAAAAAGCAGCTCCCAGGAGGCTGCTTTACACCTTCTCAGAATGTAAAATCCCAAAGTTATGAATGCTGCACTGATCACATCTTCCCATCAGATAGAACCCAAGAGACCTTATTCTGGGTGTGGTCCCATTACTGGTCCCATTCTATTTTTTCTTGCATTTCTCAGGGACATTCTGTTATGAAAGAAGTTTTAACTTACATTTTGTGTTATTGAATACTCAACTTCGAATTGGCCTCAGGATGCTACATTGACTGCCCCCCAGACAATGATGCACCAAGATCCCAAATACAAATGTCCTGGAGTAAACTAGGCCTGATTCCAGCTTCTGAGGCTGGGTGGGGCTGAGAAGCAAGGAAATGTTACCCTTAAGTTAATGCATTATTCAGATCCTCCACTTCTCCTCTCTCTGACCACTTTTTCATCCCTATGCTGCTTCTCTTTCCCTCCTGGGATTAATACGACATGAATGTTAGATATTTTGCAAGAACCCCTAGATATTCCTGAAGGGGTATAGTTTTTCCCCTAATGTTTACTGTTTACTCTTAACAAATTTGGATGTTGCTGTTATTTTATCTTCAAGTTCACTGATTCTTTAATCAGTCCTTGTCATTCTGCTGTTGAGAAAATAATTGACATTTGTCTTAGTTATCTCTCTCTCTCCCTCTGTCTCTTACACATACACTCACACTCACACATCTTCACAATCTCTATTATTTTTTAAATTAAAAATATCTTCACATGATTGATCTTCATATCTTCTGTTAAGATTTCCTAGTTTTGCTTATTTCAAATGTGTTTACAATTACATTTAAATATATCTTGCTTTATAAACATTATTAGACATTTCTGCCTTTCATAAAACCATGGCTTTGGTATTTATTATATTTGTCATTCATGTTGCATAAGATGAACAGTCTTGGTAAGTGAGTTCTGTCTTTGTTTTGTTTTTCATTGTTGAGGATTGGACCCAGGGCCTTATACACAATATAGACTCTTCTATTGAACTATAACTCCAACCCAAGACAAGAGATTTTTTTCTTCCACATTGCTTATACACTTCTAGTCTAAATTACTCAGGTAGCTGAGTTGGGCAGATAGAATAAGGACAGTGTGGTAAATGCAGTGACTTTATCTTAGGTAAACAAGAGAGTAGATATCTTTGGATACCATTGGTGGGAAAAACAAGCCAAAAGGGGCAGTGAGTTGACTCCTGAAGCAAAGGATTTTGTCCTTGCAAACAATGAGAAATAACCATATCCCTCTCAGAACCCCCTATTGTGTGTTTCCATGGGTTCTGATACCAGGAAGGAAAGAGAAAGAATGGTTCTGGAAATAGGTTTTGCTATGCTGTTTAAAATTGGAAGTCTACTGTTGCTGGAGGTTCTTTCCAGGCTGGTCCTGCAGCTGCCTTTCTCAGGCCCAAATAAACACATAAAGACTTATTTTAACTATTAAACTGTTGGCTGATGACTAGGGCTTCTTACTGGCTAGCTCTGTTTTAACCATTAACCCATTTCTTTTAACCTATGTATTTCAATGTGTTCTTGGCTTACTGGAGAATGCCCAGACCTGTTACTCTTTTGGCGGCTACATGACGATTCTTCTTGGTGGGCTCCCTCTGCCTACCTTTCCCACAATTCTCCTCATCTCCTAGCCCTGCCTATCTTCCTGCCTCCATTGGCCAAAGAGTATTTTATTCATTAACCAATAATAGAATCATATATACAGAAGGACATCCCCCATCAGTCTACATTCTTTTGATATTTTTATATCCTTTAATTGTCTTTTGTTTCTTTATAAATAATAAATTTTTAAGAACTCGTAATTAGAAGGAAGAAGAGGAAAAAAGCATGTCTTTTTCATTTGTGTACAATAGAAATATCTGATAATTTTTTTTAAGAAGTGATGAATATGGAGCTTTTGGGCCCACACTCCATCTTGCTAACCTTTTGGGGTCATGCAGTAAACTCTAATTAAGCTTACTGACTAAGTACCTCACACAGTGCATCCAGCTGTGTGAGGGTCATACCTCAACGTCCTCGGCTCACATATTCCCACCTACATCTGTGTCTATCTACTCTTTATTATAATGTTACTTTTTATGGACATTCTCTCTTTTCCACTGTCTAATCCATCTCTGGATTATGTAAAAATTAAATAAATTTTTTTATTCTGGAAAAGAAATACTAAAAAGGATAAAATAATTTCCATTATACTACTATAAATCAGCATATTTCTTCATGACAAATCTAAACTTATAATTTAATGACTTCAGTTTTAAATAGATTTATTTTAGCCTTACAAAATTACTATTTCTTAAAAGAAAAAGTTTTGGTTTTCTTTGTAAAATAACTATTTTTTGGTGAGTGTGTGTGTGTTTGTTGTATGCATAAATGTGCACACACATTCACTATATTGCTGAATAGTAGGGAAAAACCAAGTAAAGTTGGATATAATAATATACATGAAAAAAGCTTAGATTGTGTTTCTGTCTTATTAAAATTGCTTGTATGATTATTTCCTTAGTCCAGAACTCTCAATACTCATCAGAAGTACTGTTTTTCCCTAGTACTGAGTCAAGAAAGGACAAACAGAAAAAATGCCAAATACATTGCTAGTAATGTAGAAAGTGTTCTTAACCCAGACCTATAACACTAATCACACTAATATTATGGCATGATTTTTCTTTTGAAAATAATTTCTATCCTCTAAACTATGTAGAAACTACATCTTGCTACCAGCCGTGTCTCAATGGATATGAAGTGACTGGAAACTTTGAACATCTATAAAATGTTTATTAAATTTTTGAATAATGAGTTTATTCATTAACAATAGGAAATCATCATTTTCATGTTTGTTGAGCAACTGCTCCTCCCAAACCACATACTGAGGCTAAGGAATTCAGGAGAAAAAGGCCAGTTCAGTAAATTTATGCATGAATTATACATACCGTGATAGAAAACAGCAGACATAAGCTAAGCCAATCAACTGGCCTCAACTGAAAACAAACTGAACACAAAACAAGTTCATTATATGGTAGAGTAAGTCCAATGTACCCGGAGGGAAAGGACAACAATGTGTATTTCACACAGTTCCTTCTGAGCAGTTTATTTTGCCTATTCTCCTGCCACTGTGCTGCTTAAACTCAGGATGGCTTCAGGGGAACAGGAGATGCTGTTTCAGTTTTCCTTCACTTACAAAGGAAGCACTCTGTGCAATAGGTCACCTAAACCTATTTCTCCAATCTGACTGATTTTAATCTTTTGAGATTATAATGTGATTTCCCCTTTCTTTCCCTCAGTTAAAGCCCTCCCATATATTGTCTTTGCTCACTTTCAAATCGATGACCTCTTTCTCTTTAATTATGGTTACACATATGTACCCAGACAAGGAGGCACCTATCAGACAGATCCACAGTGGTGGGATCCTGATATCATACTTCAGGCATCTAGAGCTGTGAGAAGCAAATGTCTATCAATCAAGGAACCTTGACTGTGGTCCTTTGTCACAGAAGTCCAAACCAACTACAACACTCCTTATGTCACAGATGCACTTTCTAAATTAGGATGGGAGCATTGACATAAATTCTCCAATTCAACCACATCTTCTCTAGGAGCCATTGTAATTTCAGTGAATGTGACAGATGGTCTCTATCTTTTTGAGGAGCTGCTCCCTCGTGAGTTGTCTTCTTTTTGTTTCTGAGTAAGTGGTGTTCACACTGTTTCTTCCTCTTGTTCACAACATGGCTTTATAACAGCTTCCCCAGTTAAAGGATTATGCTGTCTCCATAATAAAAACCTTAAGGCTTTGGTTTTTGGGAAAACTGTTCAAGGAGGCTACTTTCTCTCCTTCCTACTAAACTATGATTTTTCTAACTGATCTTATGGCAAAAAGTACTTACATAAGGGAAAATGTGGTCAGTGGATTCAGAAACAAGTATTTCATTGGAGAAGAGCCTTTAGTGGCTTAGGGTTTGGGATTCTAGATTGAAGAGGACTTGGGAGAGGCTAGGATGTGGGTTAATGAACAAAGATGTAACTGACACTCTTGACCGGAGATGGGAAAAGAGTGATAGGTTAGCATCTAGAGGGAAAGAAATGTTTAAACATTTCTAGAAGGGAACTTGTGGAGGTTTGAATGAGAATGGCCCCCTAGACTCATATGCTTGAATGCCTGGTCCCCAGTTAGTGGTACTTGTAACAGGTCTCTCTTTGCACCGCTAGCTCCTGACACAGAGGCTTCTAATTAAGTATGAAAGCTTGGCCTTAGTTTAGGCTTGTTCCAAACTAGCTCTTAAAACCTAAATTAACCCATTTATATTAATCTGCAGTCTGCCATGTATCTCGTTCCCTCTCCTTAGTAACTTAAGTCTGACTTCCTCTGCACCTAGCCGGTGAATCTCCCCACCCCACCCCCATGCATCAGATTCTTCCCAGAGTTCCTATCTACACCCACAAGTCCCACCTATCCTCTCCCTGCCTGGCTATTGGCCGTTCAGCTCTTTTTTCAACTAATCAGAAGGTACCCAAGGTAGGTGAGGAAGGACAGAGATAGTCTTTAAATAGAATGCAAAATTACCCAACAGGCACTGCTTAGAAATGCCTAGGAGATGCGGCCTTACTGGAATAGGTGTGCTCTTACCGAAGGAAGTATGTCACTGGGGGGGAGCTTGGAGGTTGTAAGATCCCTTGACAGAGACTTGCTCTCTCTCACTGCTGTCTGCGGCTCCATCTCTTAGCTCCAGTGCTCCAGTGTGATATCTGCGTGCCTGCCACTGTGCTCCTCCTGGGGTCATGCACTAACCCTCTGAAGCTGGAAACCAAGCCCCCAATTAAATGTCTACTTTTATAAGTTGCTTTGGTCATGGTGTTTTTTTAACAGCCATGAAAGAAAGGAAAGCCTATGATTTAGAGGAAAGTGTAAAAATAAGAAGAAAGACATTCTCCTCAAAGGATATTGATGACATTTGCTTTTCCCCACATTCCTTTCAAAGATAAACTGAATATTACAGTGATCACTAGAAGCAGGCAGCACATAGGAAGAGCCTAGTATCCACCAAAGTAGTTTGCTTTGAGAGCTGGGAGAGTGGACAGTACATTCACAAGGCCTTGTGTTGAGGCTGTTTCTTGGGCTGGGGGTTTAGAATGGAAAAGCCTCCTAAGCTGGCCTTCCTCTTTTATGCCGTCACTTATTTGTTTATCCTAAGCCTGTGGTTTCTGTCTGCACAAAAGCATCATATTGAACTTCATTCTCTTTGTGTGTGTTTGCAAAGCGAGAGACCTATCAATCATTTAGTACTGTTGGTGTACAATAGATGGTAGTTTATATAAAAGACAAGGCTTGATGGACAGAGAGACTATCCTACTGTCATCCTCCATAAATAGTAAATGCACTAAAAACTGGGAAGCAGAAATAAATGAGAGAAATACAGACTAAGAAAAAAATCAAGTTGAAAGAGATTGTATTGCAAATAGGCCTTCAAGTCATGAGGCAACCATCCATTCCTAATTATGAGAAGGAACCTATAAAGTATAATTTATTATATAAATGTTAAATTTTCTATTATGACAGGTATACATTTCAGCATGAAATGAATGAAGTGTATAAGAAAAACAATTTTATTTTTTCTGTTCTTAGCTAACTTCTCTTGGGCTTTTTCATGCCTCCAGATTATACTACAATGAAGCTGTTTTTCTTTTTTCCTGGTTGTACTGAAGCTCAAGAGATTTATGGACTAGCAAGGCATAGCGAGTCACCTTGCCACAAGTCCCCTGGGCATATGGATAAATGATACTATCCATGCCATCCTCAGTCCCTGGTCACTGATCCAGGCGGAGAAGAGCTGAGGTGACTCTCGTTCTCTGCCACCTGCAGCTTAGGGTCTAATTAGTCTCTTTTCATCTCTGCCACTGCATTTGCAAACAGGGTCATCTTTCTATTTCTTCTCTTTTATTTCTTTACAAGGGACAATCACTGGGGTGTATCTCCATCCCATTTGCTCTGAAGCCTCGTTTGTGGCCTTATCATTTCTTGTGGATTGAGATTTCAGAGGAGGGGCCAATATTCAAATTCATTCTCTGTCTTCTATTCTCATCTGGGAAAAGCCACCATCTTCTCTCTAAATTATCACACGTGGTCTTTGTTCTACTGTCCTCGAACAGGGTAGAGTATTTTTTTCTAGTCTCCAGGGAAAATCCCATTCAGATTCATTTTTGCCCCTTTAAGCTAAGAACACATAAACCAGAGACGGATAGGAAGTTTTGGTTTTCCACCCCACCCTGTTATGCCCACATCCTCAGGAAATAATGCAGAATGGACTAATTGCCTGAAGTGGCTGCACAGATGGGAAAGAGAAAGTGGGAAACTCAGGGAAAATATGTTTGCATCTTAGCAGTTGGTGGCAATGATAATACACAGCATTAGCTTACAACTTGTCAAAGGAAATGCACTCCAGTGAAGACCTGGTCATTTCAGTTTGGATACTCCTCTCCAGTTTGATTCAGATGCCACCTCCATTTCACTGAGGAAAAAGTTCTTATGCAACCTCCTAGATCAGCTGATGAGGATTCAGATTCCTTGGCAGAAATAAATGTCAACGTGTGGCAATTATAATCCTGAAATCACATGACAGCATCTGAAAATGGTCACATGGGCCTGGCAGCTCATTTTTACAAAGGAGATAACTTCAATTTAGATTTTTCTCCCCTTGGAAGAGTACAGAAAATTCAGTATTGACTCTTGCCCCAGGTTTCTTGGTCACTCACCAAGGACATGAAAATCATTTTCAGAAGGAATGTTATAACGGATACCATCCATCTTTACTTAAAATCTTATTCGATAGACAACATCTTACTCGATTAGAAGATTTCCACTTTTAGTTAATTCATTTCCTGGGATAAATCTCTGGTGTGTGCTGTGTGAAATGAGCTGCATAGCAGGGTACGTTCTGTGTGGAAACAGAACAGAAGACTATTATGTAGGTTTGTAGCTATTTTTCTGCCCCAGGAAGATTCACTGTTAGGTATTGTCTCAACACTGGGCTTAAGATTAGCATCCTGTAGAGACGCTGAAGGATATGTTGTCCTGTCAATATGTTCAGCGATGCTACAGAATATCTCTGGCTGACACTTAGGGCGTTCATGTTTTCTTTTGCTTTTCTAACTGTCCACAAACATATTCGACACCAGTCTTCGGGGGAAAACTTTTAGAGCTACGGTAGATGACTTCAAAATTAAGAAAAGCACAACCCTGTGAGAGGGCCATGAAGAAAGGCTTGAGGTCTGTGCCAGTTGTAAAAACACAAGTGTGAAGAAGTGACAGGACTTCTTGTTGCCCCCGTAGCAGCTGAGACATTGTTGAGCAACACCCATGCTCAGAGTATTCTTGAACAATTGATGCCACTGAGCCATCTGGCACTCTGTGGGTAGTCACTGCCTCAATGCCATGTGACGAAGTGTCAGGCACAGGAAACTGTGGTTTATTGCGTTGTTTTCTGCTAAGAAAGTCTCAGAAGCCAGTAACTTCTTGACAATCTCACACAGGCTATAATGAGAGGATCCAGCTAGAAACGTGTGCATTGGACCATATGTGTGTGTATACACAGGCATGTACACAATCTTGGAACCATCCCAGGAATATGTGAAGGCCGAGTTTTGTTTTCAGAGTTGATGAATCACAAAGTAGTAAGATTGCTAGCAACTAGAGTATTTCAGGAACATCAAGATTTCAAAAGGTTAGATTTTTTTTTGTGTGTGTGTGTGTGTTTCTGTTTTCTTGCTGAATCAGACACATGACATACACAATTAGGGGGACCATATGATAACAGGCCCCTTCGTGTGTCTGATCTTACTTCTGCAGTGAGTCACTCACTCAGGATTCCACAACTGGAATTCCAAAGTGTCTTGGCTTTCAGAAACTCCAGAAAATTCCAGGGAACACCAATTCTAAACTGCTTACTCTAGAGTGCCTCTCACAGGTGTCAGTAGTTTGAGTGACTCTGACAATATCTACAGTGACCAAAATCATTGCTACATTTGGGCCAGAACTGTGACTCCAGGTTATCATATACACTTATATTTAAAGTCAGAAGGACATAGCTCAGATTGTAGACACTAGCATACGTTTTGACCATGACACTAAATCAGAATATGGGTGAATTACTAAGTCCACTTGGATATCAGTTTCCTAGGTCAAGATAACTCTTTATCTAAATTATTATTTTAAAGATTAATTGATGAATTAAATATGAAATCACTTGATGTAGATTTAGGATTACATCAAGGTCATACATACTTCAGTATCCATGTGGCATTGGTTCTAGGATCTTCACAGATAAAAAACTTTCGATACTAAAAAATTGTACATAAAACGGTGTAGTAGTATGTTCATTTAAACTATGCAGACCTCTCAGATACTTTAAATTATCTACAAATGACTTAAAATTCCTAATCTAATCTAAATACCATAGAATTAGATATAATGTATTATTTTGGTATTAATGACAAAATGTCTGTATGTATTCAGTGGAAGTGTTAATTAAAAAATGTCTGTTGGCTGAAGAGACAGCTTATCAGTTAAGAGCACTGGCTGCTTTTCCAGAGGACCCAGGCTACATTCTCAGCACCCACATAGCAGATCACAAACCATCTGTAATTCCAGTTCCAGAGGATGAGGATCCAATGTCCTCTTCCTACCTCCATGGGCACCAGGCATGAGAGTGGTGTGCAGATGCACGTGTAGGCAAAATACCCACACTTGTGAAATGAAATGCAATACAATAAAATAGAAATTTATAAGAACACTTTGACTTTAGTTGATTATGTGTCTAAAAGGCTGGATATATTTAGAAGTCAATCTTTATACTACTGAAAACCAGCATAGACACACATTAGAGTTTATAGTACCCTTTTTAGGTGTGTGTGTGTGTGTGTGTGTGTGTGTGTGTGTGTGTGTGTGTGTGTGTGTTTATTTCTTTTCTCAGAGATGTGAGACGCCTTACAGAAACATGTGAGTACTATCAATCGTTGCCATCAACAGCCTTTACTGGTCAATTTTCAATTGATTGCCCCACATGACTATGGCCTACTTGATGTTTAGAAACTTCTCCAAGTTTTTGGAACTTCTTTTCTTCACATAGAGATATTTGATAACATTGGTGACATTTTGATAAACTTTGTCCTGAATGATTACCATACCACAGTCTTCCAATTTTAGAAACCATTTTGTTACTTAACTCTCCAGTCATGGGTTTATTCATGTATTCATGTCACTTATCCATACAGTCATATCCAGTTTGCCAACATTGTTTTCTTTTCAAATTATTTTTTAATTTAAATTAAAAACGGTCTTATTTTACATGTCAATCCCAGTTCTTTCTCCCCCTCATCCTCCCATTTCCCCCACATCTTCCAATTCCATCCCTCATCCACTCCTCAGGGAAGGCGAGGCCTCCCATGGGGGATCATTAATGTCTGTCACATCTTTTGGGGGCAGGACCTAGGCCCTCACCTGTGTATCTAGCCTGAGAGAGTATCCCTCCAGAGGGAATGGGTTCCCAAAGCCCATTCATGCACTAGGGATAAATACTGGTTCCTCTGTCAGAGGCCCCATAGACTGCCCAGGCCTCCTAACTGACACCCATGTTCAGGGGGCCTGGTTCAGTCTTATGCAGGTTTCCAGCTGTCAGACTGGAGTCCGTGAGCTCCCACTTGCTCAGGTCAGCTGTTTCTGTGGGTTTCCCCAGCATGGTCTTGACCCCTTTGCTCATCACTTCATCGAGTAACTGAGGGAAGCAGATGCAGAGATCCACAGCTAAGCACTGAGCTGAAATTCTGGAATGTAGTTGCAGAGAGGGAGAAGTGATGAGTAAAAGTTATTTTTTTTTAGTTTATGAATTATTTTATTGTAAGTACATCATTCCCCCCCTCTTTCCTTTTTCTAAACCTTTCCTTATATCTATCTCCACCTTGATCTCTTTCAAACTCATGGACTCTTTTTGTTTTTTCATTAAATGTGTTATAGCATTTTTTAGAACCATAATGCACAAGAGAACATGTGTTTTAGTTTATATATGTTGGCAGCAGAAATTCAAACTTGCCTGTGTGTGAGATTTCCACTTCAGTGCTCATCTTTTTAGTTTTTCTAAGGTAACTTCCATCTAGAAAGAGTAACCTTAGATTTTTAGTAATTTTAAGCAACTTCATAGAAAAAAATCCCTCTTGCCCTTTTGTAGAGAAGATAATAATACATATATTTAATATCACACACAGAAGTATGTACAGAAAGAGAATGTCAAGCATGATGGTTTTACTCACACATCATTCTTCTTTAATGGCTGTATCACATGTAATCAGCTTTAATCTGAGGTTTGCATTAAAGCTAATCCTTCACTCACTAGCTTGTGCTCTCCGGAGACCTTCTGGGTCTGCTGCTCTCACTGCTAAATTCAAGGACCTCACATGGGCTTTGACTCCAAGCCATGGGTCTGCGATTCTGGAATTTAAAATCATTCTTCCTTAGAATATAGCAGAGCCTTATGATTGGATGAAATAACTGGGGAACAGTGCCTAAAATGAAACTTTGTGTTAGTTCACATGCTATTTCACTAAATTGTGTACCTGTGCACTACAGGGTGGTGAAATTTGTACATGCTATAGAATAGTTGAATGGAGAGGATTAGCATGTGCTAATGTCAGTTCATATACATTTTTAAAGCTTATGTACATATTATTTTTGTGATGTGAGAACTTAAAAATTGACCTTCTTTGTAATGTTCAAGTATCCAATAAACTGTTATTATTGACTATAACTATAGTTACCATATCATATAACAGATATTGCCTTTTTTGTTTTTCTTTTCTTTTTTTTTCATTTTTAAAAATTTATTT
>NC_048597.1:12286696-12497918 GCF_003668045.3 Cricetulus griseus
CATGGTCTCTTTCTGGTGCTTCTGTGCCTACCTTTCCCAGAATTCTCCTTGTCTCCTAGCCCTGCCTATCTTCTTGTCTCTATTAGCCAAACCGTGTTTTATTCTTCAACCAGCAAGATAAACATATACATATACATATACATATACATATACATATACATATACGGACATCCCCCATCACACTATGCTACGAGTGATTTCTACTCCAAATTATAAGCAGGGGAAAGAAAATTTTGGGGGTGATGAGATGGGTGACTCTGCATTAAGGCTGCTTGCCACCATGCTTGACGACGTCAGTGAAACCCCCAGAACGCACATGGTGTGAGAAGAAAATTGAATTTTCAAATTGTCCTCTCACTTCTGAATGACCTTCTCTCTCCCTCCCTGTGTACTCCTACTGACCTAGCCACGTACTCTCCAGGTGTTTTCATTCTTCATGATGCCTCTTCCCTTACCTAGTATCCATCATTCAAAATCTGATTACAAGATTCTATGTTCTTTTCTGGCCAACAACCTATTATGGGAAAATTCTCCTTTAAATATCATTAAAACACACCTCTACCCATTTTATGTCTTAGCCCAGCTATTGTATTCAATAACTTTTTTTTTACCTTAATTCTTAGAACTCTTGGACCCTTATTCCAAGGTGTGTTTTTAGAGCCATTAGCCTTCCTTTCTAAATGATCTCCTGTGCTTCCAGGAGGCAGGTATCTAGTTGAGTTTCAATTTGGTTGTGAAATTATAGTAAGATAATTATTTCTGAGAGTAGTTATGATCAGTTTATGTTAAAAATTAATCAAAAGTTAAATCAAAATTCCTTTTACATAGAAGAGCTAAATTATAATTAAAAATTTAATTAGTAAAGGAAAATAAAGGTTTATAAAAATAGAACATCGTGGGTGACAGATACAACTCAGATTAGAACATTTGTCTAACTTGAGCATAAGAACCTAGGTTTGGCCTAGCAACACAGAAAACAAGATAAAGGAAGAAAAAAACTTAACACTTTTACTAAGTTAGACTATTAAAAGATTACACTGTAAAATCAGTCAGTGATGGAGTGTAAGTCACAGTTTGGGTGTTATTTAGCTGGATAATTTTAGAGTTTAGTTTTCCAACACATATAATCTATATCATATTGATATACATCATGCATATGAGACATTATTTGGTCCAAGTTTCTAAAGGTCTGGAAAGAAACCATGTAATCTCTCTTGTGTATTAAGGTGGGAGATATTGGCTTGAATTCCTATCTTGTATCTTCACATAAATGCTTTATTTGATGAGAGAGTGTGTAACTCAGTAACTGTTACATTGCATTGGCTAGAAAATTACCATATGTTTGGCCTTTAGAATGGCATTGGGCTTCCTTTTCAACATTTATGATTCTCCTTTTGATTTTTACAGAAGTGATGATTATGAGTTTTATTTCTATAATTGAAAACTTGCCAGGGATAGTTAAGTTCCTGCTGACTAAGTCTGTGGCTACTGAGAGTAGCCTAAGAGCCCAAGGCTGCATTTGGAGTCAGATGGTTCACACCCTGTATGGAAATCACTATGAGACAAGGTCTCAGTGCATAAGGACAGAACACAGCACACTGTAGCATCCATTTCAGTGGGAATGGTGGTGGATCAGAGGGTCTGAAGGCATGAGGAACACTAAATGACTCACTGGGGAGAGTCTAACAGGACTCGCTAACATGCCACTTGTTATAGCTTCCCTCTGATACTCTTGGAAGACATCTTTTTCAAAATTATCTGATACAATAAGTCATTTGCATTTTTAAAGTCATGAAGTCCCCCCAGTCCTGTCTAGGAATTCTGTCCTAGACACCGTACTGGAATTCTGTCCCTACCTGAAATATTGTCTTTACTCCCCCCTTTACTACCTACCCTTGCAGCTTGAAGCCTAGGGATGTGTGCAGCTTTATTTAATTCTTTCTCTCAGTTTAGCCATGCATGTGTCTTGGTGTCCTGACATTAACTTCTTCCAGTTAATGTTTATATTTTTATATTTTATGTTTATTAAAAAATTTTAAATTTTATAACTTAAATTTCATTTTGAAAATTATAAGGGCTTGGGGAAGATTTTTCTGCCATAACAAAAGATTGTAATGTTCATTTGGGAAAACTTCTTAGAAGAGTAAAACCTAACCAACCAAAAACAAACAACAAAACAAAACAACAAAACCCCAAACAACAATAAGCAAACAAACAAAATCCCACAAAATTATTTATGTTTTCAGTTAACTAAAGGAAATCATGAGTTATGTTTGTTTGCTTGTTTTTGAGACAGGATCTTACTTTGTAATTCAAGTTGATTTCTGCTGTAGTTTTTCAGGCCCTAAATTGCAGCCTGAGTCACCACACAAAGCTTTTATGTATTTTCAGTCAACACTTCTTCATCCCATAGCTTATCCCCTAATACATGCGTCTCATCTCTTCTTTTATTATATATTTTATTATATATTTATATATATATATTTATTTTTATTATATATTTATAACTTTAAAAAGCCATATGTAGTCACTGGAGATTACTTGGCAAATGAAGAAAAGTATGTAGAAGTAAAAACATCCATCACTAGTAATACAGACGATCCTTGACTGAGGAAGTTATATCCTAAACCCTATCACAAGTTGTAAATGCATCCCGTATACCAGGTATCCTAGCTAGCTTATCCACATAGTACACTGTGGAGTAATGGATGTTTCTCTTGTGAGCACATGGATGACTGCTAGCGACAGGTTGATGTTGCTGACCAGCATTTGGAGACAGTACTTACTCTATGGCAAAGCCAAGGAAAAAAAGCCCAAATTCAAAATCTGAATTATAGTTTCTACAGCTTTGTCATTGCTATGAATTCTAAATGTCTCACGGTAACCATTATAAGTCCTTCGCGTTTCCATGCGTGTCCTTAAAATAAGTGCACAAATTCTTGAAGAAGTAAGATTACTCAGCTGCATTCATTAAAGTGCTGAAGCTAGGAGAAGACAATTGACATCACCCGGGAGATGACAGAGGGTGGGGGTGCTGAGCAGGTGTGGAAGGCAGAGGGGTTTTTGAACAAGGCTTGCTGTTGTTCTTTTCTGTGATGCTCAGGTTTTCATGTCTGTGACCAAATGCCTGAGAAAAACAACTGGAGGGAGGAAAGATTCGTTTTGGTGCAGAGATTCATGATGCATGGTCAGCTGGCTCTGCTGCTTTTAGGTCTATGGCAAGGAAGTAACAGCATGGGAGAAGGCGATGGAATTAAGTTGTTTATGGCATGGTAGCTGGGAAGGAGAGAGAGAGGGAGAGGGAGAGAGAGGGGGGAAAGAGAGAGAAGGGGGAGAGAGAGAGGGGGAAAGAGAGAAGGGGGAGAGAGATGGAGAGAGAGAAAGAGAGAGGGACAGAGAGAGAAAGAGAGAGAGAGAGAGGTCAGCAAAAAGGTAGAGTTTTCAAATCCTGTTTCCAATGACCTACTTTGTCCTCCTAGGTCCTATTCCCAAATAACCCATTCAGTTCTGAACTCATCAGTAAGGCCAATCCATTGGTGAAATTAACATCTTCAGGATTCAGTTTATCTGGAAACCAAGCTTTCCTCGACCCTTTTGGGGGGATACTTTGAATCTAAACAATGGATTTTACAAAAAGAAAACCACCAAACAAACACAAAATCAAAACAAAAACATCAGTTGAGTCCAAGAGGCATCTCAAGAACCTAACTAAAGGTTGGTCAAGCAAAAGGTCTGTCACAATTATGGTTCATGTGCAATTGGTTTGTCTCTCTGGGTCTCAGTTACTTACTCAGGGTGATTGGTTCTAGTTCTGCAAGTTTGAATTTTTCTAGACAGCTGAATAATAAATGTTTCATTTTAGTCAAAATCTTTTAATGAAGATTACTTATGAAATAGAATGAAATTTTAAGGAGTGATCCAAGTTTTCATTTTATTTACTTATTATCTTCCTCCAGTCTTTATTTTTCTTATAATTATTGAGGAGGACCTTTAAGGCATACTATTAGTATGTGCCTAGAAAAGGATTTCTCAGTCTGGACATCCAGAGTTATTTCACTTACCACTTTGAGCTTAGATTTAAAAGAGGGTATTTGCTTTAATTAAATTTGTTTTAAAACAAATATGCCACATGTCAAATGATGGAATATTGTTTTTCTACTAAATACTGGTTTCTAATTCATCAGAGATTTTGTGAGGCAGCTATGAACTTTGCATCTCCTTCCCTAGGCTGCTTGTGGGTTCTGTGACTCCTTCACATTGACCAGGAGATGATGTGAGGTGGTTTATTGGCAAAGTTAAATTAAAAGAGCAATACAGGAAAACATGCAGGGATTAAAGAGACGAAGGCACGTTGTGTTCACAAGTTATGACAATAGTAGAAAACAGGCCTCGGTGTAGAACTTTAATTCTGAATATAACAAGGATAAGTCGGGGACAGAAGAATGTAGACCAGTGGATGGAGGAACACCTGGAGAAATGAGGGCTTCTGACAGCCCCCTTGATAGGATCCTTCTGAAGGCAGGCCAGCATGCTCAGATATCTAATCTGGGGAGCAACAGGGGGTGAGAAATGCAACCGCACTGTAATGGTGGCAGAGGGTCTCTCAGTAGAATGAACTGATAGTATTGTCGCTACCACTGGGTAATGTGGATCCAACAACAATAGATGCAATGGGGGAAGTGTAGAGGCTTATAGGTTCGTCTAGAGTGATGTTGAGGAGGAGACTCCTTTTAAATATTAGCAGCTTGGGATTCTTGCTCTCTGAAGACTGAGTCATTATTTCTCCTAGCAGTGAGGTTTTTTGTTTTTTTGTTTTTTTCTAGGCAGGCATTTTGATGAATTACACAGTCAACTCAATGCCCTCAGTATTCTCATGGGCTTGATTCTGTTTTTGCCAGTGAGTAGTGATAAGGACTTTAATGATGTGACAACAATTTGTCCTGTGAGTAGTGAGCAATGCGAGGGAGAAATAAACCTAATGCTTTTGGTTATAGGGCTGGTGTAAGACACAGAGGATTTAATAGAGAGCAGCTGAAGGGCTTGATCTCCACACACCAGCCCTTCCATGTGGGCCACAGTGTTGCTTCTCTCTGTCTTTTGCTTTGGGAAACATCAGAGTTTTCCAGGCAGCTTACATTTTTGTGAACATGAGAAGATGGCTGAGTGTCAACACAGTATTTTGCATCAGGGCCAACACAGTGTCTATAGCTCACTTTGGTTTGGAGTACTTCCTCATTTCAGAATCTGGCCTAAGCTGCGGTGACATGCCACCTATCTGCTTGGGTTCTCATGGAAGGGTAAGCATCTCTGATGAGGGCCATCATTAATAAGCTCATGAATCTGTCAGGACTTCTAAGGCCTGAGCAGTTCTGACAGCCTGAGATATTTAAATGATTCATGACTAGTCCCGGAGTCTTCATTAACATGCATTGCTATATCCCACTCGTGTGGTTCAGAGGGAGTACTACTAACTGATATGGTTTGGAAGTGTGGGCAGTGAAAATATAGAAATTGGGAGCTTTCTTTTAGCGTGTTAGTTATGGGTAAAGAAATACAGAATAATACTAAACTGGTTTTGGAAGGAGATCCCAGAGGTCTTTGAATTCAGTGCTAGAGTTCTTGGTTTTAAACTCTTGCCCATGAGACACTTAAAAGAGTAATTAGTAAAGGGGGCCTTATTGTTCCTTAAAAGTGAATGTTTAATTATGCAGAAGCTTGCAGAAGGCAATTGAGAGTATCACACAGAACAGGATGCTCAATTGAGGCTACTCTAGTTGTCAAGGCTTTAGACTAAAACGAAGTTCTAGAAATGGACTAGCAGACCTATAAACGTCTGGTGAGACATTATCAGATGCTAGAAGGAAATCAACCTGTAGACTTGGAGGCTCCATGTGACCTGAGCCCCCCACCTGAACTGACGGTCCCAAGAATGGTCCTATGGAAATGAGAACAAATCTGATGGTATGGGTGACAGCAGAGCCGGGGAGGGCAGGATATCAGATCAGGAATGCATATCCTGGGGGTATTCCAAGAGGACCACAGTCAAATTCTCTGAGTACCAAAATCTGTAAGTTAAGGAAATCAGTGGTACCTTAAATATGACTTCTTCCATGGCTTGGCCACAGCTCCAGCGACAGCTTATTTCTCCATGGTCTTGGCTTGACTGTTTCCTAATTACTTCAGCTTATCTGATCTTGCCATGAGCATCCATGTGCGACCAACCTGCATCTGCCTTCAATTGATTGATAGACCCACTGGCTACCTCTGCTCCCCTAACCAGATGTAATGGGAAGTAAGAAATAGCTTTGCAGTCATGATAGTAGGAAGGTTGCCTGGAAAGGATTTGGTAACATATTAGATGCAGTCTTTACAGGGTAGGGAAGAAACAGGGCTGATTAAGTAAGTCTTTAAACTCCCTTGTTTAAAGAGTTTGTTGAAGAGTTTTGTTGTCACGTTCTTCTGGTGTCCTCTGTCCTCTCTGACTTCCACAGTCTTGTCTCCCCCTCTTTGGATGACTTTTCCTCCTCTTGAGTTGGCTTATCCAATCTCAAGGCAATGAGGGCTTTTCTCTTGTCTTACACTATCTTGCTTTGTCTTGTTTGGTTGTTGTCTCTTGGATACCTGCTCTTTTTGAAGGGGAATGAAGGGGAGTAGATCTGGGCTAGAGGGTATTGGTGGGGAGGGGTGGGACAGGGAAGGGAGGAGAAACTGGTTGGAATGTATTGTATGAGAGAAGAATGTATTTTCAATGACTAAAAAAAAGTTTGTTTAAGGTGTTTGTTTACACTCTCATGCATGCATTTATCTACTACTTTAGGAGACTGCTTAGTCTTGTAATTCAAAGTTGAGAATACTTTTGTGGACAAAATGCCTAAGAATTGGACAGGATTGTTAGTGTTCAGGCATCTGTACTGGCCTGTCTTTGGCATTCTGACAGGATATGCTCAGCTGCAGCCACTAAGAGCACCACCTGTGCAATTTACTATGTTCCCTTTCAAAAGGGCCTTGCCTACTTCCCACCCTCCTCTCTTTCTTTTTTTTCCTTCTCTGTTCCAATCTCTCCCCATCATTCCCCTCTCTCTTCCTCTTTCCTCTCTCCTGCTGCTCCTGTCCCTGGAGGTCGGTCTTCCCCATCCCCTTTCCTATTATTTTTAAATGATTTCTTTCCCTCATAAAAACCCCTCTACTTGAACCCTGTCTCATGGCATATTTCTCTCACACACTGCTTTTCTTAAATTACAACAAGGATGACATGAAAGATCTTTTTGACTCCTCAATAGTAGAATAGTTATGGAGCCTAACTAAGGACTTATTTGGGAGCTACTGATAGTGACAAGGAAATCAGAAAGAGGAACTGAGATGTACATGAGACACTAAGGAATATAGGGAACAGTACAATTTGTTATGGACCTGGTCACTTTGAAGCACTTGTAGGGTAATTACAAGTACATATTACATAGACGATTCAGGGCACAGTTTGAGACTGATGATTCTGCTTGGTTGACAAGTACTACCTTCATGAACCTGATGCCCAGGGTTTGATCAACAGCACTGAAAAACAAAACAAAACACCAAACCAACCAACCAAACAAACAAAAAACAACAGTGACACATGTGGAGGAAGTGTTTAGTGTATTAGACTTACACTGCCTGGTATGGTGGCCACATGGCCATAGAGGACACTAAAAGAAGGTGGCCAATCTTGTCTAGTATGTGTGGTTTCAAGTACACACTCAATTTTAAAGGCATTTTCAGTATCAATTCCATCTTAAAAGCTTTAATATTTGAGATATTGTAGATTACAGTAGTCCATTGGTTTTTATCTGTGGTTTCTGTTTTCCAAAATTTTTATTTTTATTTTAAATCTACACATTTGTGTCTGTATGTGTGAATCTGCATGTGAATGCAGATTCCCATGGAGGCCAGAGGCATCAGATGTCCTGCGGCTAGAGTTAGAGATGGTCGTTAGCTATAGCAGGGTTCTGGGAACTGAGCTTGAGTGGTCTATAAGAGTAGTGTGTTCTCTGTTTCAAATGTGTACTTCTCTTACACAGCTTCATGGTAAAATTTGAAACAGATTCTTTTCAGTTTAATAAGGAATCATATAGATAGGATATCTTGTTCTTGATGGAAAAATTTAAAATTTGAAGCCCTATGTACTCTGAATTACTTGGATATTTGACCTAGGCTTTCTCCATGATGACTAAGTCAGGCATTTCTCTTTGGGTAGTATCCTGCCTTTAATATCCAAATACAGAGTGTAATAGAAGACTGTGTGTCACCACCCATTCAGTTCTCCCATTTATAGAAGATAAATGCAATGATATGATTTGACACTACAGACAGGATATAAGCCAATAGGAAAGGGAGGGGGAAGTAACAGTCTATGCCATATCTTTAAATTCGTAATTAGTTTAGCTTCTGCCTCACCTCCCCCTCCCCCCATGCTGGGATTAAAGGTGTGCACTATCAGGCCCAGCACTAAGAATTGCAATAGAAGTTTGTATTGTATTTTTAAGTAACTTTATAGATACATGTCTTTTAAATTATGGCGGGTGGGGGGGGGTTCTGGTCTGTGTAAACCAGAGTTATTAGATCTCCCTGGGAGGGGAGCTAGAATTACAGGCAATGAACTGCACAGTGTGGGTGCTGGGAATTGAACTCTGGTCTTGTGGAAGAGTAGTTATGTTCTGCTAAGTCATCTCTCCAGCCCCATAATAGTAGTAGTAATATAATACAACCAAAAAAAAAAAAAAAAGACCCTTGAAGCTGGCATTGTGTTGCATAGGAGACTGAAGCAGGGGCACCACTTCAATTCAAACCCAGCCTGAGCTACATATTAAGACCCTATCTCAAAACACAAGCGTTAAGAATATATCTCAGTGGTCGAGCATTTGTGCAGCATGTGCATGGGCTGGGTTAGGCCCCAGCACCACCAAGATAAAAGTCTTAGCATATGATGAATCTCCTTTTGTTTGCCTCTTACGTCCATGCAAAAACCTGCATGTCAGTATCTATGACACTTTTGTATTTCCTAAACCTCAGAAGAAAGCTAGCTGTCCTTCAGTAAATAGAGCCTATTTAAGAACATGCTTTATATTTCTACTGCTGAACATCTTTTTACATGCTGGTTAATCATTTATCACTGGTTGTGTGAAAGTGAAGATCTTTTTCTGGCTTTTCTATTAACATTTCCTTTTACTCCTAAACAGCATGGCCTTTAAAAGTTAGAGAACTATCAAAATTTTAATTGTGCATTACTTTTTGTCAGTTTCTGCGTGCTGTCTTTACCCAACAAATATATTTAAAACATTGTAAAAACATAATTTAATTATTGATAGTATAAAGAGAATACTTTCCAATGAAAATATTGATATTGACAGTACTATCTGTAAAGAGTTGTAAAGTTTCAAAGGGATTTTTGAATAAAATTAAAGCTTTTTTAAAAAAAGAGTATTGTGTTCTCTTAGCCATTGGGTCATCCTACTAGGTCTGTTTCTTATTTTAAAAAATCAGCTACTAGAAAATTAAAGTTTACCTACGCTGCTTATATTTTCAGCTATTATTTTATTTCTACTGGGAAGTTCTACTCTGCAGAGTACTTTGGGTTGATATCAAGGAGCATTTGGGGCTGAGACTATCATTGCAGAGCATGCAAAATATACAGAGCTAAAGGGGGGAAGAGGCCGAAAAGAATTTGAAGACAAAAGCAGAGAAAATGATGCTGATGTCTTGGGGGCATCAGGAATCTGGAGTTTTAGAAAGTCATGGCAGTGAACATGATTTTGGTAATTAATTGAGCTTTATCCTATTGGAGGACACAAGGAGAATCATATGCCATCTTCCCCCAGAAAGGCATATGACCAACTTAAGGTTCTAAGAACAAAATAACAAAGGATACATTGGGTTGAGAGAGAAGCTGACATCCAAGTGCCCACTTTGTAAATCAAGAAGTAAGAAAAAAAGTCTCTTAAGTATCTACAAAGGTGAATTGAAAAGAAACATTGTTACTTTGAAAAAGAACTTTCTACTGTATTTTCTTGCATGAAAAATGAGGTGTTTTGAACAGTGAGATTCTGCTAATTTAAGCCATGTGTCTCCTGTTTATAGAATTGAGGAAAATGGGCTGCAGTGGAAATCATTGTCACAAGTGATTAAAGATGCTTTGTGAGGGAAAAAGAAAGATGCTCAAAAACGAAGGACACAAAGATTATAGGATTTCTAAGAAACAAAGGTTGTCTCTCTGTACAATTGTCCTTTGCAAGGAAAAAAAGAAAAGAACGTCATCCCCACCCCCGAGTCCTGACAGTAAGAAAGAATGGTTTATAAAAGGAGTTTTCCTTAAGGCTCCTGGCAGCATACCTTGTGACCGTTTCGGGTACTTCTAAGTATTTACCAATCAAGCGTATTATATCCTACAATGTCCTCCTGGCAGAGACTTGGGTACTTAAAGTGATTTCTTTAGAGATGGGTTTAGGGGAAAAGAGCAAATTGAAGCTCTACCAAGTCTCTTCAGGGTATCAGTGCTTTGGAGGTATTTGGATCCTGTTTGAACTTATAAAATCTTAGCTGGATTCAAGGAGAAGAAGAAAGTGATGAAAAGACATAAATCAGGGAAGTAAGCCAGCAGCTGGGGAACCTGCATGGGACTGAACGGGACCCTCTGAATGGGGGAGACAGTTATGTGACTTGATCTGTTGGGGAGCCCCTGGCACTGGCCCCAGGACCTAACCCAGGGTCATGCACTGAGTTTTTGGAGCCCATCCCCTGTGGTGGGATACCTTGCTCAGCCTTGATGCAGCAGGGAGAGGATTGGTCCTGTCTCAATTTGGTATGCCAGACTGTTGACTCCTCCCCAAGGAAGGCCTTACCCCTCTGAGGAGTAGATGGGGGTGGGAAGGGGGAAGCAGGTAGAGAGAAGGGGAATGAGGGGGAACTGGGATTAGTATGTTAATGAAAAAAATTTAAATAGAAAATAATTTAAAAAGAGAATAAGCGGGTTGGTTAATGGAAGGCACTGGAAAGTTGACCTGGATGGAGCATTAAGTGAGCGAGACGCTGACAGAGACGACATGCACACAAGTGTAGATTCCATGTTTGCTGGGCCACAAAGCAACACCAATATGTGACAATGAACACTTATTAACTGTGTGTTACATGGAGCATAGGGTGCTTGTGTTTGCAAGTTTTCACTCATTTATCATGTCAGCCTCATGGTAGTTATTGTGCCTGTGTCACCGACGGGCACTGTGAGATCAGGTGGCTTGTTCAAGGTCACAGAGTGTCCCTGTATCAGAGAGTACTAGTGTATACATACCAGTATATCACAAAATATCAGTGTATTACAGTACCTACAAGAAGTAGGCATTGGTAGTTTGGTGTATGTTAGTGTGGGTTCTGTGTTTTATTTCCTTGCAGGACACTTGTTCTGCCTGATTTCTGGACTTAAGATGAAAAAGCAAGTGTCTTCTATGACACCGTTAGATTTTGGAGATGCAGCAAGAAGCAAGAGAAGAATCGTGTGACGATATCAGCTGGTGTATTGCTCTGTCTTTGTCTGGGGCAGTCACGTGACAAGCCTGTCAGTGGGACAAGGTTGTGATGCCATTGCACGGAGGGACTTTGGGTGTGAGCAGGCCAGAGTATCCAGAGAGAGAGTTTTGGAGGACTTTTTTGGTGTTTGTTCTGTTTCAGTGTTTTTATGAGTGTGCCGTGGGGTGGGGGTGAGCAGTCATATGAATCTTCAGTTTTACAAGAAAGAAAATAAAAAAAGATCCACTTGAATTTGTTCCACGGCAAGAGTTAATTTTGTGACCCAGAAAGTAATTCTCCGGCTGTTGGTAGAGAATGGGGAGGATTAGGGAAACAGAGTCTTGCAAATTGCCCTCTCCCTCTCCCTCTCCCTCTCCCTCTCCCTCTCCCTCCCTCTCCCTCTCCTTCTCCCTCTCCTCTCTCTCCTCTCTCTCTCTCTCTCTCTCTCTCTCTCTCTCAACACACACACACACACACACACACACACACACACACACACACACATTATATGACTGAGGTGATGAATGATTGTTTCCCTCAGGTGTGCACTTGGCATTGTACACTTTATGTTCAACACACACTGGAAGACAAATGTCACACAATTTCAATTTTATGTGTAACCTAGAAATGATGAACTTATGGGAACAGAGAGCAGAATTGTGGCTATTAGGCTTCAATGTGGGTCTTTTAACAATGGGAAACGATTGGTTTAAGCATATAAAACTGCAGTTGGACAAGAGGCATGGACTCTCTGAAGTCTTGAGGTCTACTGAGAGCATGATAAATATGGTTAACAACATGCTATAATTTAAAAGTTGTGAGATAGTATACTTTAAGTGTTCTCAAAACAAAAATAATGAATATGTGTGATATAACATGTTAATTGGTTTAATTTAGCCATGCCATTGTGAACATACTGTATTATGTATCATAATTGTGCATGACTTTATTTATGAGCTAAATAATGAATGGGAAAAAAAGATGAAAAGCAACAGTAAAAAAAGAAATACTAAATCTGTAGCAACTGTAAGTTGGAATACTAGTGCAGTGGGAAGCAAAAAAAAAATTTGATTTGATCCACCATCCATGCACAATAATTCTAAATCTTGTACTTTGCCTATAGTCCTTTCCTATGTTGGTGTAGAATTTGTATCATGGCAGAGTTTTAAACCTTTGAAAATTCTTGAGTTTTGCTATGATGTGTAACTTCCCGTAAACTCGATGCTTTCAGATTGCAGCAAGCCCTTATATAGCCGCAGCCCTCATGAAGCAGTAGACCATGCCCTTGCTAGAATGAACAACATCTAGTCTCCCTTAAGCAGTTTGCTTCTTCATTGCTGATCATTATTAATAATGTCACTGCAGCTAGTCTCATGGGACCTATGTAGCATTCTGTTTGTGTTGTATCACATGTAGTTGATGGGCTAAGGATTACAAAATGGTTGACTATGTATGCTGACTTTTAACTTTCCATCTTACAAGACTATGGCAGCACGCAGTTCACTGCACTTCATTAATTTAGCAATTAGATCGTGAGTTCATATAAACTGACTAATGTGATGGTCTGTTTCAACTGGACGTAATGTAGAGTTACCTAGGCAAGGGGTTTCATGGAAGAATCTAGACTGTGGCATGCCTATGATGGATTTTCTTAGTTGGGTTATTTGAGGCTGGGTTTTGGGCCGCATGAGTGAAAAACATGTACTGAAGACAAGCATGAATGTGTTTATTTTCTCTCTTGACTGTGGATGTGACCAAGTTTTTGTGACCTTGACTTTCTCCTAGTGATGGGCTATAACCTGGAACTGTGAGCTCAGATAGACCCCTTCTCCTTTAATTGCTTTGGCCAGAGTATTTTATCTTAGGAATTGGAATAGACACTGAGGACAACTAGTTAATGCAATAATATGATATTCTGTCAACGAGTATACCTGAATACTTGTACAGTTGACTGTGGCCCTGTGTACCTATTTACTGAGCAGAATGGGTCATAATTTATTCATTCACTTATTTTTCCATTCAGTCATCCAGCTGACAGTGTGCCTGGCACTGTTTTTATTTCTGGGTGCATCACAGCGAGGTGAACTAAATGAAAATCCCAGTGCTCATGGGTTTTATACTGCATGGTAGAAAAGAAAATAAACAGGATGTGTATTAAAAATTGTATAGCTTATTGGAATGCTGTAACTGCTATGGAAAGATCAAGCAAGAGGAGAAGAATCAGGAATCTGTTACAAGTAACATTATAAAATATGGTGTTGGCGAGAAAAACCTATCATACAAAGGCTTGAAAGGAGAGGGTCAGAGTCATTGAGAGTATCAGAGGGTCATACACTATCCAGAGACATCAGGCTGTGTAAGGCTGTCTTAGGCTGGCTTGGCTAGAGGGAAGAGAGATTTGAGAGTTCTACTCTGAGGGTGTTTACTCTGTAGGAAGGGAACAAGGGATGAAAATCTAATTGCAGTCAACAGAGGAAAAAGATTTGAAGAAAGGAATTGTCATCAGTTCCAAAGATTAGTTGATATAAATGGAACAATCACAAAGCTGAGGACCGGATTCTATCAGTCCAATCACAGGCATGTGGTCAAACCCTGTTAAAGGAAAGCACAATGAAGGTTTAGTTGTGAGCCTAGGAAGAAGAGGCCATTGAGAGAAAAGCTTGTAAACTTGGACACATCCAATCTAGAATTAACTAACACATCATTGCAAACAACTGGCGATAATTCCCAGTCCTTTTTCACACACACAGGGATAAAAATATGGAGGGATGAGCCCCATGGGAGTTTTTAGGGTAACCGTGTTGGACCTTTATATTTGAAAAGCACACAGGGAGTAGTCTGTCTTTTGGAATAAAATATACATTAGAACATTTCTTTAAAGACAAAACAACAAAAATTGTCTGATTGTTTTAACATAGCTGTTGCTATAGAACATAAGAGCCACCAGGTGGCAGAAGAGCTCTATTTCTGCCTCTGAGGCCCATTCTCGTTTGATCTTTAGTTCTCCACCCAATTTTCCTTGAATTTTTACCATTTTGTTGTTTTGAAAATATATATAGCCCAGGTCCTAAGAGCCAGTGTTGACATTTTTTTTTAAATTTCAGTATTAAAATTTTACAGGCATAATCAGTAAACTATTCAGAATTACTCTAATTCAATAAACTATGTATTTTTGAGATTGACAGCTTTTCTGCTGTATTCTGAATGCACCTAAATATTATGAGGTAAAATGTTTTAGTAGCCAGAAGCACATCTAAAAACGCAAATTTTATATAGCGATATTATTAATATATTGCATATCCTTAATATATTCTTTAAAAATATTTTTTCCTTCCACGAAGTTTGAAACTGTTTATCCTATATGTCAAAATGAATGAAAAGCTGTGTGCTGGAGTTTGAAGAGCCCAAGGCTAATGGATTCAAATAGATGCTGTGTGGATTCTGGCTTCACCTCCTCATGGTTGACCTTGGGTAAGTTCCCCAACACCTCTCTGTCCCGTGGTGTGGAGGTTACAATGAACCCTATTCCACAAGGCTGCTTCAGGCTCAGGGACATCACGAGGATGCACGGTGAATTTAAAAGACTGCAAAACAACAGAATTGCTTCCTTTATTTCAAAGTTTCATATTGTTAATTGCTATGCGTGTTTTAATGCAAGTGGGCACGCCGAATCCATATAAAACTAGCAGAGTAGAAATCTCCATACAGCAGCTCAGAAAGAACAGGCTAAAAGGTTTCCAGCTCTAAACCCCGTGTTCACTGTTCTGCAACATCTTACTGCTTGTTGTGAGGAAACATGGTTCTTCTTTGCAGCTTGTACGTTTGGGCTTTGTTCCTTATGATTATGATTTGCAATGTGAAGTTATCTACTGTGCCGTTCATTGCGTTGTAGGAAAAGGAAAACGAAGAGCATGGCTCGTTGACAGGCCATGCTGTCTCTCCTCTTTATCCTTAGATGTGATTTACCAAGCGCTGACAAAGTCAGGGCACGGGCTGCAACTCTCCACCTCTCACTGCAGAGAGCCGGGAGGCTGAATTTGCGTCTCTGCGCTCTAACCTGGGTCCGTGCAGGAAGTCTGATGGGGTTATAGTGCACGTTTTTCATTTCTACGCCATGAAGGAATGGGGTTGCTTACAAGAAGGAAGCTTAAATCTGTGTACTCTGAACGAGGCTTCCGGCAAAGATGCTCTGAGCACACTCGGCAACACAGTATGCAGCTGGGAAAGAGTTTTAGATCTGTCTTTTGTATTTGATCTTAGGCAAGAAAGACATTAAAGTGCACGTTCAGAAGAATGTCTGAGAAAACGAAATGGGACACTGGGAAACCATGCAGGAAGTTTCTGGCACTGCAAAGGGCTGCTTATCTGAGATACTTGGAGCAGTACTTGGATATATCTGCATGTACTTTAATTATACCTATGTTTTGTAATTTGTGTGTTTGAGGATCCAAAGCCTTTAGAGGATTTAAACCTTAGAGTTACTTTTCCCCCAGTACCCTGATGGACTTGGACTTTGTGGGTTTCCTAGGTCCATTTGATGGCTTGAAAAACGGGGGCTTGTTTGCAGAAGCGCTTGCACGCAAGCAAGCAGTGGAGACCTTGCATCTCACTGGTGCCTTCTTCCCGTCGTAGTTGTTTCCCGCTTCTGTTTGCTTCGCCAGCAATTCTGCAAGTGGACATGGCCTGGTTATCTACCTAGAGTTATGCTCAAGTATAACTGAATACAAATCTCCACCCTCCGCGTAGAAACAGCATCTTTGCTCCTCCACTGGGAAGCCGGGAGTAAACGCCCCAATCCCGGTTGGAGAAATGACTCCGGTCCTCAAGAGCTGTATTAACAACATGTCATGTTGCTGCAATAAAATTGCAACAGAAGCAACTTGAAAATGGACGGACTGCTGGTTCTAGAGATGTCCACTATGGCAAGGAAGTCATGGCAACAGTTTTGAGGCCCCTGCTCATACTGCATAGGCGAGGGAGTGAGGAGGAGGAATGCCCATGTTTGCTAGTTTCCTTTTTTTGGTGCAATCTAGGACACATGCCCTCCACTTTTAAGATGAGCGGTCCCTGCTCAACTGATCTAATCAAGATTATCTTTGGCAAGTCCAGAGCCTGTCTCCTGCCATGTTGACAAGCAATATTAGTCATCACAAGGTCCTCGCCAGGTAAAATGGCTGCTGTGTGGCTCCTGATTCTCTGAAATGTCTCCTTCCTTTCCTGTGCTCACAGGGTGCATAGTCCATCAGTCCGCACCCTCCAATTGTGCCGCAGAGCCACACGTGTTCTTTTCACTTCCGGCATTGACTTCAGTTCATTGACCTGACATTTTTTTTCCAAACTCCTCCCAGTAAGGAAAATGAAAAGTATCTTCCTTTTCTTCTTTAATTTTGGTTTAGTAAATGACAAAAGGCTGAAAACACACACACACACACACACACACACACACACACACACACACACACACACACACAACTGGCAAAATCACTATTATGCAATTATAATAAATATGTGATTACATAGATGATACAATAATTCACATGTAATAGAAACAGACTTATTATAAAATTTACCATTTAAACCAATTTCTAGGTTGTGATTCAGTAATAATAACCATATCCATATTTTTTAACAGCATCACCACTCTTAAGTTTCTTCTTTTTGTGCTTGAGATCAATGGGGTTTTCTGAAAAAAAAAAAAAGAATCGGATCATTTGTGAACAGTTAGAAATTTAATTATTCTTTTCCAATTTGCATACCTTTTATTTTCTTCCTTGCCTAGAATGTCCAACACTGTGTTAAACAGAAGCTGGATGAGGAATACTCAGTGTTCCCAACTCTGCTTCCATGAGGTAGCTAGAGTAGTCACGTGCCTAGAGAGAAAAGAACAGTGTTTAACAAGGGCTTTGGAGAAGAGGTAATGACAGCTGTCAGCTTGAAGTTATGGAAACATTTTGAACAAGTTTAGTGAGCGTCTGCCGTAGATTTTGCTTTCACAGAAAACAGTCAATCTTGTATGTGATGCTCCTTTGTCTCTGACTAGAAAACGGTGGAGTGGTTAAGCAATGGATAGAGAGGTAGGATTGGCCTAGGGCACTAAAGGAGATAGTTTGTGACTTTTGTGGGTGTAATACATCTATTGAGACTCAGTAAGGATCCTACTGAATGAAGCTTTACTGTGTCAACTCACTCCTGGGTCCAAGAGACAGAGAGAGGTGGTGGATTTCTGGCGGGGCAGTTGAGCGTCATTTTTTTTAAACCCCTGAAGGAACCCCTGCTATTATCTAATTAATGTACATAGGGAGAAATGGTATTTGGTATTTGCATATCCAGTATCCAACGGTTGTGTCTTTTATTTTCATACTATTATGAGCAGTGACAACTGTGAACAGGTATGGAGTAGTGTTTGCCTAACCAGGAGAAGGTAAATGGAGACTGAAGTTTCTAGAGGACAGAATTCTAGGTCAAACAGAAAAGCCACCTTGAGCTGCCAAAATACTGGCCAAGAGAATGGAAAATAGACGATGAAGGAGATGAATGGTGGATGCTGTTATACCTTGGGTTGACGACAGCAGCAGGCACTGGTGATCAGTGTTTAGCAGATGGTCTCTGTAGACACTGGCTTGAGCAGCACGGAAGGTCTACTGGAACTTTGTTATCTACAAGAGGCTGTTTGATGCAGTGCTATGTTCTATTTTATCTACCTCTGTGATAGCCAACTTAATCCAGGCTTTGACTAGCTGCATGTATCCAACATGACAGAGCTCATAAATAGTATTGTCATTGTGGACTTCTAACTCTTTGCCTTGGGCTTCTCTGAGGCCATGACATTGAGTGTCCTTAGGAACATGCTCCAATCACGTAAGTATAAAGTCTTAGCACACGGGGGAGATGTGGCCCTGGTAACACTCCTACCCACAGAAGGATGAGAACCCACTGATAAATGCTTTCTGTTTCCTCTTTCCAGAGAGAGGTAGAGACTGGTGAGGAGAGAGATTGATTCAGAAGTGTTGGATGAAATTCGTCAGATGTTTCAAGCGGATCCAACACCAAGCACCAAGTTGATAAAACACCCTTGTTCTGACATTTCCGTCTGTTTCCCTAGAGGCTCACTTCCCAAGTAAAGCACTGCACTGAAGACTTTGAGGAAGGGTCACCTATCAGGGACCAGGTAAGACACAACGGAAACACCCTGCCAGCCTGTGAAAATGACAAAAACAACAACAACAAAAAAATGGAGAGAAGATGGGAGATGTGACACACAGCGTGGTGGGTTTAGTTCCACGAATGTGGCAATGCAGAGATTAATAGAAATACCTCTTTCAAGACACAGACAACTTGTCTGTCGGTATCCTCATGATGCATCTGGCTTTCTTTCTTTTTGGGTTTCACTATTTGCGTTTGATCCAGTGGCTGACCAATAGAGTAGAATTAAGACTATTCAGTACGGTAAACGAGAGAAATTTAATGCATATTCTGAATGTATTAGTCGGGGATGACAGAATGTGTGGCAACAGCTTTGTCATTCCATCTCCCAGATAAATCTACAAGAAGGAAAGAAACACAAGCATGTGGAGGCAGGGAAGGAAGATGGTGCCCATCCATCCTACAAGGTATCAGCTTGATGATCTCTTTCAGTTCAGGCTCATTGGCTAAACCAATGAAGAGATTTCCTCTGTAGACATCCTTACACAGAAACTCAGGCAGTAAGAGAGCTCTGTTTAGAGCTCTGCCTCTGTGGATACAGGCAGCAGTGTGAGGATAGGAGAGGGTGCAGAGCGTGTCTATGAAATTGCCAGCGTCATCTGCTTTCCCCTATGTGTCTGGATTTCATCTAGAGCCCAAAGCATGGTCTCTGACTCAAGCTCCTCATAGATGGCATGGGTAGCAATTTTCTGAATCTGGAAATGTAAATAAGACACTAATCGAAACTTCAATAACGTAGTCTTAGCTGAGGGCAGAGAAGTCTGGAGTTTGTTTTTGGGAGGATCATGCTGGACCCCTATAAAGCAAGGTGAGTGAGCAAGGCCCCTTTAGGAATTCACAGGAGAGACCAGAGTGTATAATCCTTCATATGTGAATGTGTTCCCATGTTGGTGCAAGCATACCATTTTTCAGGAACTACAATATAAAAACGAATTCCCTAGGTTCTTTTGCTTTGTGGGGAAAATGCTGTTTATCAAACACTTTATCTTCAGAATACTGGAAGTCATGCAACATTTACTTAGATGCTGTCACATATAGAGGGAAATCTCAGTCATGTGCAATGCTCCCTTAGCGAATAGTTGCTGCAAACCAGTGAAGTTTGGAGCATTCTGTTCCAAGACAATTCAATCAAGTAGAACAAGAAAATACTCAAGTGAGTCCGTGTTCTCACAGCACTGTCTGAAAAAGAGTGGAGCATCTTTGTGGTTAGTCTTCAGCAGAACTAACCAACCACATGGACATGATGAGCAGAATGCGATAACAGGAGTTGATGTGAGCTCCTTAGTGCATTTGCCTTTATCTATTCCTCCCCGTCCCCATTCAAGGCTGCTACAACCCTGGAGCCTTGTCTGAATATGGGGAAAGGCTCTTTTGGAAGGATTCTGTGAGTTGGTGTTAGAAAAGACAGATTTTTCAGTTCCTGCTATGCAAGAAGCCAACTGTGGGGCCTTGATTTACATAACCCTTTGTGCTTCTAATTCCTCATCTCTAAAATAAGGCCTAGTATAATTCCTGTGCCATAGTGTAGAATATCAAGTAGTGTGTGAAATTATTTATAAATAGAAAAGCGCCATCCATCTCCAATTCATGCGGTTTCTTCTCTTCCGGGGGAAACTTGGAATCTCCAGTGTGGCATGAGATGGATAGCACAGGTTGGGAAATTTACCTTTCCTGACGCCCGCCCTTTTGTCTGCATTATTCATCTTTGTCCCGTTTGGAGGGCATGATGCCATCCAACTGTGCATGGTTCTACACCTCAATAACAACTCCAGAGAAATTGAACTTAATGTATGCTGCAACACGTGTCTGAGAATAAATGGGCTGTGAGACGGGAAATGCCGGTTCTGCCTCGCTCCTGGGGAAGTCACGATGAGACAGCTGCGCCTATAAATGAAGCCATTTGAGGAGTTAACATGGAAGAAGGCACCACATAATCACCAACTTCTGCGGAGATACACATGGACCATGCTTTAGAAATTAATAAAACCACTGAAGACGATGGGAAAGATACACAAAATGAAAACCAAACGAATAGGTTCGCTGTCTTGCGTGGTTCAGCAGGTCTGATCCAAAGGCTGCCAGGCTCTGCTGGGCTGTGGTTTAAATGGTATTTCTGAGTGATTTACACCACAGCCATGTCAGAAATCAAAGTCAAGCAGGATAAAAATGAAGAATGATCACACTTTTGATTATAGTGGGGGAAAAAGTCCATTGGAGGTTGGAAAGAACTTGGTAAATAAAAAGTTTTTGTCATCGGTGCTGATTTTAAAGCTAGCAACTTATCTCTCTTAATATTTTCAGCATTCATTTAATTTCAGAAGCCTTCTTGCTCACCTAGCTTCTCATTTATTCATCCAACCAGCCAAAAATGTTACAGAGATTTCTTTCCCTGTGCACCTGGAACCATGCTCAGGGCTTGTAATATGGACCTGCCTTAATCCACATAAGGATAATTTCCCACAATTATTATTATTAATCTAAATTTTCAGCCAAGGGAATTGAGATGCCTAGGCTGTGAGCAACGTGTCATTACTATGAAGTCATTCAGCCCTAGAATGGGGCTTTATTCAGCTACCCCCTTTACTGTATAACAACATTTCCCACCATAACATCTGTATGTCTGTAAGTGTGTATGTGGGTGTGCTCACCTGTGCCTATGTGGAACCCAGAGGTGGACACCTGGTGTCTGCCTCTAGTGTTTTGTCACCTTATTTTGTTTTGAGGTAGTATCGGATTTAAGTCTCTTTATTCAAGAAGACACCAAGGCAAAACATAGGCCAGAGCTAGGTTATAGAACCCAGCAAGCGCGGCCAGAACAAAAGGGCCCGGGTCCCCACGTGCAGCCCCTTAAGAAGCTCCCTTACGTCACCCCGGCTTTCCTTCACCACGCCCTTATGGGCGAGTCCTGGGTCCACCTGGTACCTGTCCCAAGACTATTGGGCGGGGCTAGGGTGTCTCCCTACAAGGTAGCGTCTCTCACTAAACATTGAGCTTGGCATTTTGGCTACACTGGCTGATCAACAAGTCCCTAGGCATCTACCTGTCTGCTTTCCTCTGGGCTGGCGGTGCAGGTAGGTGTGGTCACACTTGACTTTTATGTGGGTACTGAAGTCAGGGCCTCGTGCTTCTGCAGCAAGCACTTTACCTCCTGAGCTATCTCTCCAGCCCATAAATTTATTCATTAGTATTTGTTATACTCTTAGCAAGTTTTAATAACACCCCCCCAAACTGGAGGCAGCATAATGGCATCCTTATACTTGGAGTATACTAGAAAAGGTAAAATTTTGTCTTTGAGACATTAAGCAACTATTTATTATATTCCACCCTGTAAGGGAGAATGTAACTTATTTATCTTCACAATTTACTTTGTATTCATGCTACGTGCTTTATCCTTGGAATGCTACATCAGAATTGCAAGGGGACATTTTTAAAGGGCAGATTTGTGGGTTGCACACCTGCCTACTGAATGGGAGCTGATGGGGTTATTTTGGGAGAGGTAAGTGTTTTACCCAGCAGACCATTTCCTTCTGACACATGCTAAAATGGGAGGAGCAACCGTGCCAGACCATGATAGACATGTGGATGGGAGCATGGCTGTCCCTTTGAAAGGTGGCTACTGCAGACAACTCTTTGCCCCATGTCAAGATCCAACTGTGCTAGGAGACCTTTCCTGACCACATCGCATGGGTCTGTGTCCCAGCATAGCCCTCTGGACACCTGTCACTCTGGGATAACTACATTTTTACCCATGTCCGCCTTAGAGTTCTGGGGAATGAATGTGTGAAAGAAGAAATGGACACTAACAATGTGGCTGGCTTCTTTGTGTGTGTGTGTGTGTGTGTGTGTGTGTGTGTGTGTGTGTGTGAGAGAGAGAGAGAGAGAGAGAGAGAGAGAGAGAGAGAGAGAGAGAGAAATCTATGTGTGTGTACCTGTTTATGCATACATGAACATCTGTATACGTGTTTAGAGGCCAGAGGTCAACATTGAATATTGTTGCTCTCAATGGCTTTCCATCTTAATTTTTGACAGGGTCTCTCACTGAAGGTGAAGCTTGCTGATTGGCTAGTCTGGTTTGTTAGCAAGCCCAGGTTCCTCCTGTTTCTATCCTCCCAGGGACTAGAGATATGTGCTGCTGTGTGTCTTTTTGTGTGGGTGCTGGGGATCTGAGCTCATTCTTGCCAGCAAGAATTTTACTTAATGAGCTATCCTCCTAACCTGTGGCTGGCTGGCTTATTAGAAATTTGTTCAGGCTGAAGTCTTCTCCTGCCCTCAGTATGCTCCCCTGTGCTGTTCTCCTGTCCTTATACCCGAATTATTTTCTGGTCAACACTGAGTTTTAGTCTGAGCAGCAATCTCTCATGCCCTAGTGAATAAACCAATTTCTTTCTGGTTGATTTAGGTACTGAAATTAAGAGATGTAAAAATATTTATTTACTCAGTTAATGATGAATTAGTGCCTTGCAGGAGTCATGATTAATCATGCCCCACCTGGAAACCAGTGCCAAAATGTCTCTGCTAATAGAATCCGTCAACTGCTGGAGTAACTGATTGCAATGAAGATTGCTTTATTATGGGTTCCTTAATTTTACATCCTAGTTACTCATCATTCCCTAATAAAAATTGTTCAGATTCCTTTCTGCAACATTTGGGCTGCATCTGGAGGAGATAGTTTACATTAGGTAAGCATAGAATCATAAAACTATTTCCATTATTCTGGAAAGGGAAAACATTTTTATTTTATGAGATTTATATAATTGCTTCAAATTAGCATTTTAAGACAGCAAACAATAATCAAAACGATTTTTATAAAGTGTGTGTGTGTGTGTACACATGCATGCATGTTCCTTTGGAGGCCACAAGAAGGCACTAGATCACCTGGAACTGGAGTAATAGGCAGGTGCTGAGAACTGGACTTTCTTCCTCTGAAACAATGGCAATTACTCTTAATCACTGAGCCATCTGTCTTTTTTTAAATTTTGTATTTTTTATATATTTTTTATTTTTTTGAACTAGAAACAAGATTGTTTTACATGTCAATCCCAGTTCTCTCTCCCTTCTCTCCTCCACTACCACCCCCCCCAACTAAAACCCTACCTATCACATACCCTTTTTGTTCCCCAGGGAGGGTGAGGCCTTCCAAAGGGGGTCTTCAGAGTCTGTGGTATCCTTTGGGATAGGGCCTAGGCCCACACCCATGTGTCTTGGCTCAGGGAGTATTCCTCTATGTGGAATGGGCTCCCAAAGTCCACTCCTATGCTAGGGATAAGTACCGAATCTAATACAGGAGGCCCCATAGATTTCTGAGGTCTCCTCACTGACACCCACGTTCATGGGGTTTGGTTCATTCCCATGCTAGTTTCCCAGCTATCAGTCTGGGGACCAAGAGGTCCCCATTGTTCAGGTCAGCTCTTTCTGTGGGTTTCATCAGCCTGGTCTGAGCCATCTATCTTTCCAGCCATAAAATAACAATTGTTAAGTGCATAAGAACTATAGCATTGTATAAAAGCACATGAGTTATTAACCAAAATATTTCTTTGCTGCTCTACTCACAGACACTCCAGCATGTAGTGTGAGCAACGGCATACAAGGCACAGGGGGATGTTTCAGAGTCTTTACTATCAGTGGCTTTCTAACCCAGAAAGTGTTTTTGCTGCCAATGCCCATCAGGGAAGCTTCAGCATTCAGAAACAACCGTTACAGATCTGTTTCTGTGGTAGCCTGTTGTACAGCGTTATGCTCCTAAAGGCAAAAGGACAAGGGACCCATGCCCTGGAAAGTAAGAGATGTGGGGAGTGACTCTAGACCTGTTTGATGCAGGGGAATTTTTAGGTATATCTGCTTTTATTTTCAGTTCTAACTTTAGCAGAAAGGGGACGAACACAATCTTTGGAGTTGATATTGAATCCTGGCCATAGCTTTTCTAAAGGACTTGGGACATGAACTTTTCACTCTTCTCTCATTAATTAACTTTGAGTTTCTCAACTGCCCATGGTACTTTTTGGATCCCATACGGCTTATCTCCTGGGTGGGTCCATCTATTGTTCCAATTCTGCTCAACCGTTCATTGCTTTTAGAAGCCTGGTCTCAATTTTACTGTGAGAAAGTAGACACCTTCCTCTGTATTTCATGACCTCCATCAAGTTCCAGTTGCTGATCTACTTAGGAAACCTTGTGGTACCACATAAGAAAATGTAAACAAATATTTGGAAAACCTTTGAAGTACTCAATGTACACAGGAGTTACCTATTTCAAATGTGACCATTAGAAGAAGGTAATATTAGTGGTTGTAAAGTTCCTGTGACAAAATAGACACTTGCTAAGTTCTAAATTACAATTTCCTCTTGGACCTGGCAGCAGTGAGACCCTATAGACTGTCTTTGTTTTCTTTGCTTACTCCAACAGTTTTATAGCCAACCCTGTCTGGCCTTTCTCAGCCTACTTGCTGTTACAAGCTCTAGTCCACACAGCAGCATTTGTTTTAGATTGAGTTGCCAGAGATCAGAAGCTTGGATGAAGTGCCAAGAACTGCTTAGTGTCGTGATGCATGCTGTAATGTTAGCCCTCCAGAGGCTGAGATGGGAGGGGCTGGGGTTCCAGGTCAGCCTGGGTTACCTAGTGAAATTCTGTCTCTAAAAATCGAACCCAAATCCCTAACCCCAAACCTCTTAAAACAAAACAAGAAAACCCCCAGGAGAACCAAAGATTTAGTGGATAACATGTCTGTCAAAGAAAGAGGAGGAAACATGGATTAAGAAATCTTGTCATCCCAATGGGGAGCCCTGGAACAATTATTGATCTTTGGGGGCGGGCAGTCAATGGTAGAAGTGGTTGAGGTCTTTTGTAGGTGTGCATAACCTGGGCATTACCATGGGCAAGGTGTGCTCCAACAAAAGCCTGATTGTGGCTCTCATCAACTTGCACAGCTTGATTTTGGCCCAAATTCTGAATCAGAATGGGAAGGAGTTGTGCTGCTTGCAGCCAAATAGCATGGCCTTTCTTGCTGCATCTGGTGCCTCACCTCTGCAGTTTAATAAATGTTTTAGGGTAATATTCTTTTAATAATGCTGCAGTATTGAGGGTTCTCACAAAGAGTGGGTAGACCCACAAGTCACAAAATGGGCCTTTGGGACACTGAGACTCAGGTGGATATCTGGGCTGCAAGCTTCTGTGTACCTTTCAGAAGTTCTTTTAACTTAGCTCTTGCCAAGATTTGAAACAGCCATGCATGTGCCATCTGTGAGTGATTCATTTCCCTCAGTCATGCCTCCTGAGACTGCTGAGTATAGGGTCTTATTGATTCATGGTGTCTAAACCTTGTGTAAGGAGGAAAGATACCTGGCCAAATCGTTTTTTTTTTTTTTGTGGTTATAAAACTCCTGTTCTTTCACTGAGAGCAATTAGGAGCCTTCAGTATAAAGGACAAATATTTGAACATTCACAGTGTGTTTTGTAAAAAAAAAATGTTTTTGTATTTTTAATACTCAGGGATGGTTTTTCAAATGAAACCGTCAGATAAGAGATCAAGGTCCCTGGTAAGCATGTTACTGGAAACTAGGGAGTAGCTGGGAATGGGGAAAGGAAATATAGGTCTGGATACAGAGAAGAAGGCCCTGGAGTTGGAGGCACAACAGTAAACAACATGCATCTCAAAAGGATGACAGCTTCTGGTGATGACCCAGCTCTTATGGACACACCCCTAAATCAGAACACACACTGAATCTCAGAAGTGTGCCCAGATGCTCTGTGCCACACCAAAATAAGTTAAAAAGACAATTCTCATTCTTGATGAAAATGAATGCATCCTAATTTGCAGCTTTTGAGACATTTTGCTACATGTTTTAAATTGCTAAAATAAACATGACGTTATAGTATATAAGTCTGAAGTGCCCTGAGGCTACCATCACTAATTTATTCTTTCTCCTCTTCTGTTGAATAAACTTTAATGGCAAATTTAACATTTATCCTACCAGTGTGCTTTCCCACATTTTTCAGCATATTTCCATGCAGCATAAAATATATCCTAAATAGAATTTAAAACTTTATACAGATGACAGTGTATTTCAGCTTTTCCTTCTGTGCTTTCCCTTTCTTATTTCAGGCCTATCTATGTTGACTTATTTAGATCTTTTTTATTGTCCTTCAAAAACCCAATATGAGGGGGAAGATTCTATTTGTTTATCTCTGCAGTGGTGGGAACATTAAAAAATAAAGCATTCTACTTCTTATAGTTAGCATTTAATTTTTTTCTGTACAGAACCATGCTAATTGTTGTTAATAAGAATGAATTGCATAGTCAGAATTTCCAAGAGAGGGTTTTTGCATGCTTGCATCACAAAAATGCACTGTGATGTCATTGATGTATTAGTTACTATGATCTAGTCATGCCACAATGTATACATACATCAAAACATGTTGTATCTCATAAATACATACATTGGTTCCCAATGTGGCAGAGTTGGGAGAGGTGGAACTCTTCCAAGGTGGGAACATAACTGGAAGGTAAGTGATTCATGGGGACACTGTTTCCAGAGGGATTAATGCTGGTTTTATGGAGCTGGTTTTTGTGATAGTAGATTGTTATAAAGCTACGCCACTCAACATACTTGGTTCCCATTCCAGCCAGTTTGCATATTGCTTTTCAAGAATGTAGTTACCCTGGCAGATGGATATTATCAGGATAGCAACACTATGCTGCCTGGATTTTCTAGCCATCAGAATGTGAGCCAAGAAAAAACTCTTTATAAATTATTCAGTCTCAGGTATTTTGTTACAGGAGCACAGGATTGACTATATATAGTAGATACTATATAACATGATATATATTATATACATAATCTTGAATGTTTGCTTACTAGATTTCTATTTTATTACATTTCCAATGACTGAAAACTATTGTAGAATATTGTAGTATACTTGTGCTCAAGGAAGAAAATAGTTTTGAGGGCGGTAAGTCCTAATTCTGGTAATTGACTAGCATTTTGCACATTCTTTTGTTAAAATCTATCAGAGTAATAGACCCTAGAGTGGCATGGGGATAATGCTAACGTTAAGAAAACTCAAAATGTGAGTTAGAGTAAATGAGTTGGCTCTAAGGCTAAAATTAGAAACCTTCTAATGCTTTCTCACTGGCTTCCCATGCCCACATGCCCCAGGTCGTTTTAATACCGAAGACAAGTTTGCATTTCTTTTCTTTCTGTTGCTCTACATTTTCATTTATGGAGACTATTAGAGGTTGGATTTAAAGAGTCATGGGTTAAGAAATTATATCCACAGAACATGCTGTGTAGTTACTGCAGAACCATGTTAGCCAATCACAGGCAGAATACACTATAAGGTTGAAACATATAAGGTGTAATGTTTTGTGGTGTGAACTGGCTATGTTATTCAGTAATAGATGTTTATTACCAGGCTGTCTTGACATCAAACCGACAGACATCTATACTTTGTGTAGATGGAATTGATGAATATTTAAATTTAGAATCTCTAGTATCTTAACCACACAGATAGAGTGATATCTTTCAAAATATGTAATTTCATAAAAAGTTTTTGTAGATGTGAATATAAAGACATTTCTGGTAATCATTTTAGAGTTTCAGGAATATTCCTTGTAGGAACTTACATTAGATAAAAAGTTAATATTCTTTTAGAACATAATGCATTTGCAAAGTGTGGAAGCACTTTCCATTATCTTTATACACAGGGGACCTAGGTAATGACATTAGGTAGACAATTTTACTCAAACAGAAATAGTATAACTGTAGACACCAATGATAAGAAAGACTCAAGAGATACTTCAGCCCATTAGTATAAAAAATTGCTATGTATTTTAAACTTCTCATATTAGTTCTAATTTATATGACTTAATAATACTACTTTTAACAATTTCTGAGGAAAAAGTTTTGAATTTTCACTTGAGATATTTTTCATTTTACCTCAGGTAATAACCAGAAATTATGTGCCCCAAATTAGAAGCAATATAAACTTTGGAGTGATGTTTGGTGGCTAGCTCCAGGCTTTTATCTTTCCTTTAAAAGCATCTCATATCACTAAGTGATGGGGACACAATGCTAGCTAGGTAACCAGGTGAGCTTTTGTGTGTGTTCAGCAATTCCTGCTGGAAGACTACAGTTCCCAGTTTCCCTGTGGACTACGGAAGTCATTTCCAGCTGTAAGGGGCCACATCCCATCTTATTTAGGCATTTTGGTCATCTGAGCATGTGGGTGACGAAAGTGGCCCCTAGTTGTGAATAAACACGATCCAGCCTAAGGTTAGGCCAAATCTCCTTTTCTTCTGTTTTCTGTCTCTTTATAGCCAGCCACTCTTTGATAATCTAACACATGATGCCAAAGACCTGGATGGGAAATCTGAGTATACTAGTAACTCAAGCCACCCCTGACTGTTATCCAAGGCCCAGTCAGGCCCATTTTTCTAGACAACATTTCTTTTCACTCAGTTTCTGCCTTTTCTCTTTCACCTTACTGTTTCTCCCTGACACAGTCCGACCTTCTAGGAGGGATGCCATACTGCTTTTGACCAGAGGATGCATGCAGCATAACAAAACACCAGGTCAAGGTAATCCATTGCACCCAACTCAGGGGTGCCCCAGAGTGACTAGATCACACAAAACAACAACAACAGCAACAACAAAAATACAACAGCAACAGCAAGTTCTCCTTATCTAAAAATGAATTACTTCTCGTATGTTGGGTCTCACATGCAGGGGGATGGATTTTCTTGCCCAGTGGATCATCTCAGAATCTATATCTTCATTTTAGATATCTCAAACAACAATGAAGCAAGTAATAATTATTACTCTGCCCTCACTGTCTCTTGAACTGACATACAATGGTTATGTGAAGAGGGGACCATTGTTTGTAAGCCCACACCCAACTCGTATGGGACCTGCAAGCTAGTTAAACAGGTCATGCCCTTTACCCTGGCATTCAACTTTCCCTCTTAGCAAAAGCTAATTCCAGGGTTTATACCCTAACCACCCTTGTTTCCTCATCAAAGGAGGACATCAGATACTTTGTCATCCAACTCACAGCTTTGGAAAGTTCTTCAGAATATCCAAGAAGTATCCTTGATAGTTGACATATCTGTAGAGTCAACTAATGATTCTAAGATGTGACATATCAACCTTCAGACTCTTCAGGAGGAGATGACTTGGATGAAGAAGAGTCTCTCACCCCGGGCTCATCTGTGGTGCTTTGAGAACACAATCTAGTCTCTACCTACATAGGGAGCTCCAGGGCCAGCACCTGCACTCTTGCCTTGAAGCCTAGAAAGAGTACACAGGCTTTAGCAGGTATGCTTGTGGGTGTTTTCCGAGAAATTCCAAAAGCCAATATTTGTTAAAACTCATTTGTTAAAACTTGCTTTACAAATTATGCTTCTAAACAACCCATCTATTTTTAAATAGAATGGTGTTAAGAAACATGCTTACTGCTGTGAGTATATGGCAAGCTAGCAATCTGACCACCAACAGAAGGAGAGAAGCGTTGGCTGTAGCCTTCATTGTTAATGCAGTCCATGTTATAGGTAAATTATTTATTACAGATTTGACATGACTGACTGTGTTCATCTTTCATCTGTTGGTTGAGTGCATGAAATGAAAATGTAGAGATTTTTTTAAAGGTTCTGTTAATAGGGTTAATTTTAAGAAAATGTTCTGGTTGTTCAGTGTAAACTTCGTACAGTGAATGTTTTACTCTTGACAAGGCACACACTGTCTCTGGGAATATGTGTTTTGTATTGGAAATTGGAAATAATTTCTTTTTGGGAACATGACTTAGAATTAAAGTGTCTCTTTGGGTAGTTTGACAACATAAAATGTATTTACTGTGTAATTTTGGAATATAGCAATTTAATGTTTAAAATATATTGCCATCTTTTAAAATACTAGATATGGTCATTTAAGATAATGCTCCTCACTTATTATTATTTTTTATAGGAAAGCATTTTTAATTGTTTTCTTTTTACATCCCAACCAAAGTTTCCTCTCTCTCCTCTCATCCCAGCTCTTCCCCCACCTTCCCTTCCCTTCTCCTTCCCTGTTTTTCTTCAGAAGGGGGGCTCTCACAGATATCAGCCATGGCATATCAAGTTGCAATGAAACTGAGTGCCCCTTCTTGTATTAAGGCTGAATGAGGCAATGTGGTAGGAGGAAAGTGTCCCAAAAGCAGGCAGCAGAGTCAGAGACAGCTCCTGTTCCCACTGTTAGGAGTCCCACAAGAAGAATGGCCTCAATTTTTAAAATTTCACCTTACTGAATTGTTTCAAACAAAAAAAATGTGTTTTACTTGAGATACTCTGTTTTTGTCAATTAAATAGTAGCTGGCATTGTTAATATTTGAAACAAATATACAAAGTACATTGTATGTAAAAGCAAGGAATATCACTTGGACACTTTCTGTCCAGATTGATTCCTTGGCTGCTCATTTTAGCCGACTTTTATTTTTTATTTTTTACAAAGTGTCCAGATGCTTGTTTCTTGTGCAGGTTTCTGATGTAAACAAACAGCCAATTAGATTTCCTTTATTTGACTACAGAACCCTTGTACATAGTCCAGCAAGTTGTTCTATTGCTTCTGTAATCCACAGTTAAAAGGACCAGATCCGATTACTGCTGAGGATGGGATTTGTGCGCTCCTCGAACAATACTGCTTCCATGCCAACATTTGAAATGGGGCCTAAACACATGGGGCCGGACAAAGATTCCTTCTGGTTCCCTCTCAAGGTCGCTCCTCCCCTTGGTCACCCCTTCTTCCTCAATAGACCCGAGTCTATGTTTTCGCCCTTGTAAATGTTTTATGTACTGAACTTCCCTATATGAGAATGTTCCTTCCAAGTTCATTCGATAATTCTCACCCTACAACAGCTCCGTTTGTTCCTGACACATATGCAAAAAGACCTCTGAGATGCTGCGGAGAAACTCTGGGGACCTTCATCCGTTTCACCCCAGGCCAGACACATTCTTTACATTAGTCCTCTGTTTCTCCTGTTCCCCTCTGCAGTGCTGTAGCTCGCTGCTACTCTGCCAGCTCGTTTTAGTGCAACAGTGCCGTCAAGAGACCAGTGACTGTCACCCTTAATCAATTCTATGCTCACGTTCTCTCACTGAGCTGTTTCGTCTCTCCTTCCCCATTCTTCCCAGAAAAGTCTCTGCGCTCTACTCTAAGCAAATCCACTGCTTACATCCTCTAATAACTGTTTTCCATGTCTTTGCAGGAGCACAGGACAGCAATCACCTGATCTGTCTCAGGCAAATCAAGTGTTAAGACTGTCCCTTTGCTATGTGGCTGGAGGAGCCTCTCTTCCATGAACCAAACTAACCCTCCGGCAAAACCCTCTTTAGCAGAAAACAGCTATAACATACCTGCCTTGCATTTTTTTTTTTTTTTACATCCTCTCAGAGTTGGGAATGATAGTTTCCCCTGAAAGACTACACTTCCCAACTTCCTTTGCACACCACACAGGCCATTTCCTCTCCTACAAGGTCTGCTGCTGTCTTCTGTAGGCATTTTGGGCATCCGCACATTTGGGTGAATATGGTCCAGCCGAGAGTCAGACCAATCCTCTTTTGTTCTATCAGCCTGTAGCTGCTCTTAAATAATCTAACGTTTGTAATTCGTTTCCTAGTCAGTTGAAGGGACTGGGCCACGTTGCTTACTTGTTTAACATGTCATGTGACATCTCTGCTCCAAATTAAAAGCGTGTTTGGTTTCCACACAATATTCAACCAGTGACTGTATGGAAAGATCCTAGTGCCTGCTTCCTTTTAAAAATGAAAAACAAACAAACAAACCCGAATCCAATGTTTGGTTTTAATTTATAAGATGTTGCAAAGAGACCACAGAAAGATCCCCTCCGTCCTTCACTCAGTTTCCCCAGTGATTGTAGCTCATGAAGCTGTGGTGCACACCAAACAGTGAGGTGGCAATTTATCACACACACTGAAAAGCTCTCTAGCTGGCCCGAGCATGCCAAACATGGTACCTGCAGGTTTTGTCCTTCCCTAACCCCTTAAATAAAAACGTAGATTACACCTCTAAAGCTAGCCACCAACGTCTGTTCCCTTTTTGGCCACTGACTCATTCCTGAGTCAAAATATCAAGGTCTGAGAATTAAAATTCATTATTTGGCTAACACGTCCAATAAGGATTGACCAGCTCACCCTAGCATGAAGTCCCCCTTTGTCTCCTTGAAAATTCACTCCGGCAGAAAACTGCTCCTGCTTGCTGCTGCCTCTGCCTTTGCAGCCTCTCCCAACCCTGCTTGCCCTTCCAGGGGAATGCATCTCCTCTGTGCCAAGAACTTGGAGTCTGGGTGTGTCCTGTTCCAACCCCAAGGGGGTTGTCCTCCCGCACACCAATGGTGTAACTGGGATCTTTACTCAGCTGGGTCTACAGGACCCGCAACCCAGTCCTAGCGCTTTCTGGACCAGATGGTGCTGGCTCAAGTCTTCCAACAGCAGCTAATTGGTCCATTTTCCCTTACTAGCCATCCTAAACATTTCCAAAGACCTCTGGTGATGACTGCTGAGTGTCTGGCACCCCCACTCTGTCTTGTTGTGGTGGGGAGAACGCATGCCTCCAAGGCCTTCAGCAGCCCTGATGGATTCCCTTGGATGGATTGTAGGCACATTCCATTCAGCTGGGCTTGGTTGGTAGTTTCACTTTTGCTTTTGATGGTTTCTGCCGAAACCTGGTGTCCTTTCTTAACTGTCCAAAAATCCTGTTGACAGATTCCTCCTCGGACCTACTGTGTTCCTCCTCTGCGTGACAGAGCTTGGGTGACGACCCCTTCCTCACAGAGACCTACTTACCAGTCACTCGAAACTCAACGGATGCCCTTGGCTTTTGACCCTGGCTCCTGGCGACCACTAGCAAAGGGTATCTGCTCTCTTCATCCCGACTGAAAGCTCCAACATACACCCAATATTACTGATGCATCCTAGCATTCAAAAATAGACCTCATACTCCCTAGAAAACCAAACAATTTTTGAGCAAAGGACTAAAGGAAGGAGATGTATTCCTTCTCCTTTCCCTTGCCACATCTCCTCTCTGAGATGTCCCGTGCCTCCCCCTGTCCTACCCTGCTTCTCAGCTCTGCCTGTCTTGCCTGTTTCTCCACAGTATGCTTCTGGGATGCTCCAAACTTTTCCCTTGCGTTTGGCGAAAGGATAGAAGACATTTAATTTTAGAATGAAATATTTGATGTAAGTAGCGAATACTGTCCTGTACTGACCCCTAGGGAGCTTTTCTCCCTTACACACATGGGTTTAAATAAAACCCATCATGATTAAGGTATAGAACCAGAATCACCGTGGAGGTCACATTTTTTCTATCTCTTAATAAGAGTCCTTCCTCCCATCACCCTGTCCCCACTATCATTAACACCCAGGAACCACAATTTTTTTCCATCTGTATAATTTTGTCATTTCAAGAACATTTTCTGAATAGATTCACACAATATGTGACTACGTGTGACAGTTTTATGGGAAGTCCCAATTCCTGTACTCTCTTCTCTTGTTTTAAGAACTTCCTTTCCTGTCTTTTTTTTTTTATGTGACCTGGGTATATTTATTTTTAGTTGTGGCATCTTATAATATTAATCACAGAATGAAATGTGAAAACATAAAGTGACTTTTGTTAATTGCCATGAAACTTTGGAGTTTTTAAAAAATTTTACAGGGAACCCATCATAAGTACACATGTAACTGCCATATTTCATTGTGTGGAGAGAGAGTTTGCTTTCTTCAAGAACATATTTCAGTCATGATTTATCCTCAGCACTGAGTACAATATTTGACAAGTAGCAAGTCCTTTATACATTTTTATGGGGAGAATAAGTGAACACAGACCTTTGGATTTCTAGGAGTTTGTAAGATTTTCAGCTGTGTGAATGGAAATGTGCTGTTGGTCACTGAGGGAAAACTTGGTTGATGAACTTTTCACTGCTGAGATTATGTGTTTGCTCTGAGATTGTTTCCTTTTCTATGTTCCAGGTGGGTGGGGCAACTCCTATGTCAGGTAGAGGCTCAGAACCTCTGGTTAAGTTCAGAGTTCCCTATGTGTTGAAGCATTGGTTCTCAGTTCTCTTCCTAAAAGGATAACTTGGTTCCAGTTATTGGCCTAAGTAGATCCTGGGGCTCATCCCTTGTCTTCACATTGACCATTTAGCTAACTTTATTCACACTGGTGAGCAACATAAAATATTGTCTTAAATTAATAATTTTAAATTGGCAATAAGTACTATGTATGGTAAGAACAAGAAAGTCTTAGAATATTTTATTTATTTCTTCTTGATATTTCATCAGATTCTTTGGACATTTTCCCAAGTCCTACCTACACCTTTTTTAAAAAAGAAAGATAACCAGTAACGGATAGGCAAAAGCCATCAAAACAGGGCTAGATTATTAATTTAGAAAACACCTGCTTATGAAAGTAGCATCTCAAGCCCTTCCCATTTTGCACTCATGGTCACCTCTATCCCTAGCTTCAAGATGTCTGTCAGCATTGAGATACATGAGAACGGAGCTATATGAGTATCTGACTCATAAAACTGCAGGGTTTAAGCCCATTGTGAGCTTCCAGAGCACAGAATCACAGAAGCTTTGCATGAATGGCAGACATGATTGAACTCTTGCTTTCATGAAGGTAAAAGAACTGGTAAACAAAGAGAGAAGAATATTGGTAGCCAACAAGTGGTCAAACTAGGTAGAGATAGGATATACAGATCGATCACCACACAAATAAAGTCTTTTGCTTGTTCAAAGCCTTTGCCATATGTTTCTTCAGTAATACATTAAGTAGTCATGATGTCAAGTGAAGCAGTATAGATTTTAGTGTTGGTTAAAAATAAGAGGATTTGTGACACATTCAAGGCCATATCATTACAATGGAAGCTTCGCCCCAGCCCTGGCATCCCTGGCATCCCTATATGCAGTGAGTCGGGGATGTTATGGTGCCAGGCCCTGGCATCCCTATATGCAGTGAGTCTGGAATGTTATGGTGGAAATTCCACCCAAATCCCCTTCCCCTATCTCCCTCCAAACCCTTCTGCATCTCAGAAAGCCAGTCAAATGATGACTCCTCCCCCAGAGATGCTCAAGACCATTCCCACAGGGTATTTAATCTGCTCCCAGAAAATAGATGTGTGGTTTTCTGGTCTTTCTTTCCCATCTTCTCTCTGGAGGGGCTGCCAGACCATCCAGGAGAGTTGTATCCATTATATATTGGCTTTTTCTAATTTGGTTTGATTTTGATTGCTGCATTGGTGTAGAGGCTTATTGGGGTGTAGAAACTTTGCACGTGTGTCTAGTAAGAAAGTAGAAGAGAGACCAGAGCACAGGATGTAGTTAACCACAATTATTAATTAGTTTTACTTCTGTTACTAATTCTTGACAAGTGAGCCAACGGACAGCATACAATGTTGTCACGGCAGACTGCAGCCCAGTGTCTTGATTGAGGATTATATAAGATAAAAGTAGAATATTCATGAAAGTTAGAAGAGCATCTTCATGTCTGTGGGCTGCTAGACCAAAGTGGCATAGACCTGGTGGCTGATAAATGGTAGAAACTGACTGCTCGCAATTCTGATGGATGAGAAAAGATCAAGGAGGATGAGAAAAAATTTGGTGTGTGGTGAGGACCTGTGGACAACACCTTATACATGTGTCCTTGCAATGAAAGTGCTGACAAAACTCCCTTGATTCCCTGTTACTAAATGTATTACACTAATTCTACTCATAAGTATTCTCCTGATATAATAATCTCGTAAAGGGTCTGCCTCTTAATACCTTTACTGTGGGGGTTTGCAGCATAGATTATCTCACAGATGTTTTATTTATGCATATATTTGACTACAAAAATACTGAGAACTTTGAAGAAATTCAGATAAAATAATATCAAGTAGCATATATCTCTCAAGTTGCTGAACACTTCTCTTTATGTTTTATTATATACTGAGTAAGGCAAACAGGCATGAATGAGCCTACACTGTGGAACAACCTTTGTATACTGTAAACATGCATGGCTCTCATTGTTAATAAGAAGCTGTTTGGATGATGGCTGGGTTGGGTTTTGGGGGACAGAGAAAATGCTGGGAAGAAGAAGGGAAGAAGAAAGGCAGAGTCAGAGGAGTCTCCAGCCAGATGCAAAAGGAGCAGGACATGTACAAAATTAGGTAACAAGCTACGATCCACTATGGCAGTGCATCAGTGAATAGAAACTGGTTAATTTAAATCACAGAGCTGGCTAAAAGCAAGCCTAAGCTATTGACTAAGTATTTATAATTAATATTAGGTCTCTGTGCACTAATTTTGGAGCCTGACAAAAACTCCATCCACAACCCTATGGATACACAAGTAAGGTATATTGTGAAAGCCCAGCTGCTAGCTATACAAATCTGTCCGTTGAAGATCTACTCAGAGTATGCAAGCCATAAAAATCTCACTTCAATTTGTGCCCCATCTCTGCTAATAACGGCATCTAGTAAGGCCCTCTTATAAAAGGCTGCAATGTTAATTTAGCAAAATGATTTCGATTGACCCATATGAGACATTTTCCTGTCTGTTATATGAGCACTGGCACCATAATAGATGTCTTAATTTAATGAGCATATTATACTAATTGAAATAAAGACCTAGGGGTAGAAAGAAGCAGAGTAACACTTGCTACTCACCACTGAAATATTAAATTCCTGACAGACGATCACCTCAACTATTATAGAATTAAGGAAAAACATTCATTCAGAGAGGAAAAACAGTTTATGATGAATGACAAGCAAATGGAATTGATTTGAATATAATTTTCAGCAATACATAATAACATACTTAAAAAATTGGATATCACTGAGACAAAACTAAAAACTAAGTAAAGGCAAAGCATATTAAATTCAGAAGGAATAACTGATCCAAAGGCTGAGGTCTGTTGTGGGGTGCAGGCTTGTAAGCTTAGCGTTTGGGAAGCAAGGACAGGAAGCTTTTAGTTCAAGGTAGGCTATATAGGCTACGCCTACCCATGATGAAATGCTGACAGGCACAATTGTGGAGGCAAAGTTAAATTGATCTTTTTTTGTGTGAATTGTTTAGTTGATTGGTGAAATTTAGTCAATTCTAGTTTTGTTTCTCAGCATTGTGTTGGGGACACACAACCCTCGCCCCTCGCCCCTCCCTTTTCTGAAGTCCAGTGCCCTCTATCTATTTTAAGTAGACCCTGCACTGAGAGGACATATTTAAAGTGAAGTCACAGATCTTGCCTTCAGATCATGGTTACACTTTAGTTTGGTTTGTGAGGGAAATTAAGTGTTCATGTTATTTCACAAACTCAGGTGTGACCCCCATTGTATAACATCAGTGAGTGGGTGGCTTTAAGTAGCGGTGGAAAGGGGTACAGGGATACACCTTGTGTATGTGGACCCACACTTCTGCACACAGTGTCACTGGTTGGACTGCCACATCAGGTGCTGGATCCATTTTGCCCACAGATCAGATACACGAGGCGTTACTGAGACTTGATCCACACCTGCACCTTGCACTGACAGGATGGTCCAGTCTTTAGGAATCCCTTCTTCACAAAGTGGGAACAGTTCTACCATCACCCTTCACTGTTTGAAGATACTAAGTGAGATGCTCAAGACACTTGCACAGTATCCAGTGTATATTTAGTGCTCGGCAGATGTCCCTTTTGAGTCCTGTGGTAATGAATCAGAAAGCCTGTAAGGGCGTACTCTTTCTTTTTTGAGAATCCTGACAAAGGAATTACCTGCATCTTCTTAACATTGTAACACAGAGAGGCTTTGTGTTAATTCTATTATGTTCGCTCATGTTCTCAAAGATCAGAGCCATGTATTTCAGCAAGATGATTTTTTCTTAGCACTCTTCATTACAATTTTTGTGCTTTATATCTGAAGATAATATGACATTTTTTTGTCTTTCCAGAAGGTTTTCATTTGAATTAGAAACAAGATTGTTTTACATGACAATCCCAGTTCCCTTCTCCCTCCCGTCCTTCCCCCAACTAAAACCCTACCTATCACATATCCTTTCTGCTCCCCCTGGATGGTGAAGCCTTCCATAGGGTATCATCAGAGTCTATTGTATCCTTTAGGACAGGGCCCACCCCTGTGTGTCTTGGCTCAGGGAGTATTCCTCTATGTGGATTGGGCTCCTAAAGTCCACACCTATGCTAGGGATAAGTACTGAACTACTACAGGAGGTCCTGTAAATGAGGGTTTCCTCACTGAAACCCATGTTCCTGGGGTCTGGATCAGTTCCATGCTGGTATCCCAGCTATAAGTCTGGGTTCCATGAGCAACCCCCCTTGTTCAGGTCAGCTGTTTCTGTGGGTTCCACCAGCCAGGTCTGGACCCCTTTGTTCTTCACTCATCCTTCTCTGCATCTGGATTCCAGTTCAGTTCAGTGATTAGTTGTGGGTGTCTGTGTCTGCTTCCATCAGCTACTGGATGAAGGCACTAGGATGGCATATAAGTCAGTCATCAATCTCATTATCTGGAGAGGGCATTTAAGGTAGCCTCTCCTCTGTTGCTTCGATTGTTAGCTGGTGTCATCTTTGTAGATCTCCAGACATTTCCCTAGTGCCTGATTTCTCTTTAAAACTATAATGTCTCCCTCTATTATGGTATCTCCTTTCTTGTTTTCTTCTATTCTTCACTTGACTCAACCTTTCTGCTCCCTCATGTCCTCAGCAACCCTCATCTTCTCCCCTTTTCATTCTCCTAGGTCCCTCCCCCCTCTTCCCATGCTCCCAATTTGCTCAGGGGATCTTGACTCCTTTGCCTTCTCCAGAGCACCATGTATGTCTCTCTTAGGGTCCTCCTTGTTTACTAGCTTCTCTGGCAGTGTGGATTGTAGGATGGTAATTCTTTACTCTATGTCTAAAATTCTCAAAAAACAATTCCATTGTTTTTTTCCAATGAGTAGAACTCCATTGTGTAAATGTACCACATTTTCTCTATCCATTCTTTGGTTGAGGGGCATCTAGGCTGCTTCCAGTTTCTGGCTATTACAAATAGTGCTGCTATGAACATCGTTGAACAGGTGTCCTTGTAGTATGAATGTGCTTCTTTTGGGTATATGCCTAAGGGTGGGATTGCCGGATCTTGTGGGTAGACTGATTCCCATTTTCTTGAGGAGTCACCATACTGATTTCCAAAGTGGCTGTACAAGTTGGCACTCCCACCAGAAGTGGAGAAGTGTTCACCTTTCTCCACATCCTCTCCAGCATAAACTGTCATTGGTGTTTTGATTTTAGCCATTCTGAGAGTTGTAAGATGGTATCTCAGAGTTGTTTTGATTTGCATTTCCCTGATGGCTAAGGATGTTGAACACTTTCTCGTGTGTCTTTCAGCCATTTTAGATTCCTCTATTGAGAATTGACTATTTAGTTCTGTACCCCACTTTTAATTGGATTGTTTGGTGTTTTGGAGACTAGCTTCTTGAGTTCTTTGTATATTTTGGAGATCAGCCCTCTGTCAGATGTGGGGTTGGTGAATATCTTTTCCCAGTCTGTGGGCTGTCGTTTTGTCTTGCTGACTGTGTCCTTTGCCTTACAGAAGCTTCTCAGTTTCAGGAGGTCCCATTTATCAATTGTTGATCTCAGTGTCTGTTTCACTAGTGCAATGTTCAGGAATTGGTCTCCTGTACCAATTAATTCAAGGGTATTTCCCACTTTATCTTCTAGTAGGTTCAGTGTGGCTTTGAGCCATTTTGACTTAAGTTTTGTGCATGGCAATAGGCTTGGGTCTATCTGTAGGTTTCTACATGTCCACATCCAGTTATGCCAGCACCATTTGTTGAAGATGTTCTCTTTGTTCCATCGCATAGATTTGGATTGTTTGTCAAAAATCAGGTGTTCGTAGGTGTGTGGGTTAATATCAGGGTTTTCAACTCTATTCCATTGGTCTACCTGTCTATTTTTTGTGCCAATACCAAGCTGTTTTCAGGACTATAGCTCTGTAATAGAGCTTGAAGTCAGGGATAGTGATGCCTCCAGAAGTTCCTTTATTGTACAGGGTTGTTTTGGCTATCTTGGGTCTTTTGTTTCCCCATAAATTTGAGAATTGTTTTTTCAAGGTCTGTGAAGAATTGTGTTGGGTTTGATGGGGATTGCATTGAATCTGTAGAATGCTTTTGGCAAGATTGCCATTTTTACTATGTTGATCCTACCTATCCAAGAGCATGGGAAATCTTTCCATTTTCTGGTATCTTCTTTAATTTCGTTCTTTAGAGACTCAAAATTCTTATGGTACTGGTCTTTCACTTTTTTTTGGTTAGTTTTACCCCAAAGTATTTAGTGTTGTTTGTGGAAATTGTAAAGGGTGATGTTTCTCTGATTTCTTTCTCCAACAATGTGTCATCAGTATATAGTAGGGCTACAGATGTTTTGAGTTAATCTTGTATCCTGCCACTTTGCTGAAGGTGTTTATCAGCTGTTGGAGTTCCCTGGTAGAGTTTTTGGGGTCCGTTACATACACTATCGTATAATCTGCAAATAGTGAGAGTTTGACTTCTTCCTTTCTGATTTGTATTCCCTTGATCTCCTTTTGTTGTCTTATTGCTCTAGCTAGAACTTCAAGGTCAATACTGAAGAGGTATGGAGAGAGTGAACAGCCTTGTCTTGTCCCTGATTTTAGAGGAATTGAATTGAGTTTCTCTCCATTTAATTTGATGTTGGCTGTCGGCTTGCTGTATATTGCTTTTATTATGTTAAGATATGTTCTTGTTATCCCTGATCTCTCCAAGACCTGTATCATGAAGGGGTGTTGGATTTTGTCAAAGGCTTTTTCAGCATCTAGTGAGATGATCATGTGGTTTTTCTTTCTCAATCTATTTATATGGTTGATTACATTGATGGATTTTCGAATGTTGAACCATCTTTGCATCCCTGGGATGAAGCCTAATTGATCATGATGGATGATTTCTCTGATGTGTTCTTGGATTAGATTTGCCAGTATTTTAGCATCAACCTTCATGAGGGATATTGGTCTGCAGTTCTTTTTCTTACTTATATCTTTGTGTGGCTTGGTTACCAAGGTTATTGAAGAGTTTGGCAATGACCCTTCTGCTTCTATTGTGTGGAATACTTTCAGGAGAATTGGTATATTAGCTGTCCCTTGAATTTCTGGTAGAATTCTGCACTGAAGCCATCTGGCCCTGGGCTTTCTTTGGTTGGGAGACTTCTGATGACTGCTTCTATTTCATTAGGGGTTATAGGTCTATTTAAGTTGCTCATCTGTTGTTGATTTAATTTTGGTAAGTGAAATCCGTCCAGAAAATTGTCCATTTCCTTTAGATTTTTGATTTTGAGGAATATAGTTTTTGAAGTATGACCTGATGATTCTCTGGATTTCCCCTGTGTATGTTGTTATGTCCCACCCTTTTTTTTAGTTTTTTATTTTTTATATATTTGAATTACAAACAAGGGTGGAGTGATCAATCAGCAATCAATAGGGCTAAGGTTTCTTTATTCGGATGCACCAGGCAAGCGCAGTCCAAAGCGTGCCAGGGCAGCAAGGCAGCCAGGCCAGAGCGAGGAGGGAGCAGGGAGCAGGGCAAGAAGAAGGGAAGGTCCACGTGTCCTCGGTCCCTTAAGAAGCCTTCCTATGTCACCTTAGACTTCCCCCTCACCACGCCCTCATGGGTGTGTTTCAGCACACCTGTCCGGCTACTCAGAGGCGGAGCTACAGTGTCTCCCTACAAATAAGATTGAATTACATGACATCCCAGTTCCCTTCTCCCTCCCTTCCTCCTCTACCACCCCCTAACTAAAATCCTACCTGTCACATATCCTTTCTTCTAATCTACACCTGACTCAACCTTTCTGCTTCCTCATCATCTCTGCATCCTTCCTCTTCTTCCCTTCTCATTCTCGTAGTTCCCTCCCCCTCTTCCCATGTTCTCAGTTTGCTCAGAGCATGGTGACCCTTTCCCCTTCTTCAGGGGTTTGTCCCCCCTTTCATTCCTGATTTTATTAATTTGCCTGTTCACTCTCTGCTGTTTGGTAAGTTTGGATAAAGGTTTGTCTATGTTGTTGATTTTCTTGAAGAACCAACTCTTTGTTATATTGATTCTTTGTATTGTTCTCCTAGTTTCTATTTTTTTGATTTCAGTTCTCAATTTGATTATTTTGGTGTCTGCTCCTCTGGGGTATATTGGCTTCTTTGTGTTCTAAAGCTTTCAGGTGTTCTGTCAATTCTCTAGTGTGATTATTCTCCTGTTTCTTCATGTGGGCATTTAGTGCTATGAACTTTCCTCTTAGCACTGCTTTCAAAGTGTCCCATGGGTATGTTGTGTCTGAATTCTTATTGAATTCTAGGAAATCTTTCATATCGTTTTTTATTTCTTCTTCAACCCAGGAATTGTGCAATTGTTACTTAATGTCCAAGACTTTGTTGGTTTTCTGTAATTCGTGTTGTTGTTGAATTGTAACTTTAAAGCATGGTGATCTGATAAGATACAGGGGGTTATTTCAATTTTTTTGTACCCGTTGAGGTTTGCTATGTTGCCAAGTATCGATTTTAGAGAAGGTTCCAGGTGGTGCTGTGAAGAAGGTAAATTGTTTTGTATTTGGATGGAATGTTCTATAGATATTTGTTAAGTCCAGTTGCACCATAACTTCTATTAGTTTCTTTGTTTCTTTGTTAAGTTTCTGTCTGGTGTTCCTGTCCAGTGGTGAGAGTGGGGTGTTGAAGTCTCCCACTATAAGTGTGTGTGGTTTTATGTGTGATTTGAGTTTTATTAATGTTTCTTTTACAAACGTGGATGCCTTTGTATTTGGGGCACAAATGTTCAGAATTGAGACTTCGTCCTGATGGATTTCTCCTGTGATGAGTAGGAAGTGACCTTCTTCATCTCTTTTGATTGATTTTAAAGTCCAATTTATTGGATATTAGGATTGCTATCCCCGCTTGTTTCTTAGGTCCATTTGATTGGAAACTCTTTTCCCAATCTTTAATTCTTAGATACCCTCTGTCTTTGAAGTTGAGGTGTGTTTCTTGTATGCAGCAGAAGGATGGATTCTGTCTTCTTACCCATTCTGCTAATCTGTGTCTTTTTATAGGTGAGTTAAGACCATTAATGTTGAGGGATATTAAAGACAATTGATTGCTCATTCCTTTTTGTTTTTGATTGGTGGCTAAATTATGTGCGGTATTCTATCCCTTTTTCCTTTTGGCTGTTGGTAAAGCGGGATTATCTACTGGCTATATTTTTCTGGTTGTAGTTAACTTCCTTGGATTGCAGTTTTCCTTCAGAACTTTCTGTAGGGCTGGATTGGTGGATATGTATTGTTTGAATCTGGTTTTGTCATGGAATATCTTGTTTTTTCCATCTATATTAATTGAAAGCTTTGCTGGGTATAGTAGTCTGGGATGGCATTCTTGGTCTCTTAGTATAGGTAGAATATCTATCCAGGACCTTCTGGCTTTCAGAGTTTCCATGGAAAAGTCAGGTTTAATTCTGATAGGTTTGCCTTTGTATGTTACTTGACCTTTTCTCTTTGCTGCTCTTAATATTTTCTCTTTATTCTGTAGGTTTGGTGTTTTAATTATTATGTGGCAAGGAGACCCTTTTTTTGGTTAGGTCTATTTGGTGTTCTGTAGGCTTTTTGTATTTTCATTGGCATGTCTTTATTTAGGTTGGGAAAGTTTTCTTCTATGTTTTTGTTGAATATGTTTTCTGTGCCTTTGAGTTGGATTTCTTCACCTTCTTCTGTACCTATCATTCTTAGGTTTGGTCTTTTTCATGGTATCCCATATTTCCTGGATATTTTGTGATAGGGATTTGGTGGACTTAAGATTTTCTTTGGTTGATGGCTCTATTTCTCCTAGTGTATTTTCAACTCCTTAGATTCTCTCTTCCATCTCTTGTATTCTGTTGGTTATGTTTGCATCTGTATTTCCTGATCGTTTACCCAGCTTTTATATTTCCAGCATTCATTCAGTAGTAAGTTTCTTCCTAGGACTTATAACTATTCCAGTCATGGGCTCTTGACCATGCTTATAGTACCAGATGTGAGTTTTCTTCTATGGTGGGGTTATGAAATTCAAGTATAAAGCAGTTGGTCAGCACCATAAGAGTCATGTCACGAATGCACCAGACGACATATCTGTTCTGGGACATTATTATCACAGTGCACTGGAGTCACAGTCAAGTAAGAATGCCAGTAACTGTTCTTCCCCAGCACCTTTATGAAATCTATCCAGTAGATATGATGCTTCCAGCCTGGTTCCTGCTAGAGTTTTCTATGTATTATTTACCAAAGTGTGTGCCATCTTACACAATAGGGTGATATCATCCCGTTCTTTTTTCTTTTTCTTTTTTAAATTTAAATTAGAAACAAGCTTCTATTACATGTCAATCTCAGTTCCCTTTCCCTCCCATCCACCTCTGCCCCCAACTGACCCTCTATCCCACCCCCTTTCCACTCCCCAGGGAGGGTGAGGCCCTTTCATGGGGGATCTTATAAGTCTGTCATATCATTTGGAGCAGGGCTTAGACCCTCCCCAGTGTGACTAGACTGAGAGAGTATCCCTGTATGTGTTGAGGGCTCCTAAAGTTCATTTGTGTACTAGGGATAAATACTGATGCACTACCAGTGACCCCATAGATTGTCCATACCTCCAAACTGACTTCCTCCTTCAGGGGTTCTGGAACAGTCCTATGCTGGTTTCCCAGCTATCAGTCTGGGGTCCATGAGCTCTCCCGCTTGTTCAGGTCAGCTGTTTCTATGGGTTTCTCCAGCCTGGTCTTGACCCTTTTGCTCATCACTCCTCCCTCTCTGCAACTGGATTCCAGAGTTCAGCTCAGTGCTTATCTGTGGGTGTCTGTGTTTGCTTCCATAAGCTACTGGATGAAGGCACTAGGATAGCATATAAGGTAGTCATCAATCTCATTATCAGAGAAGGGCATTTAAGGTAGCCTCTCCACTATTGCTTAAATTGTTAGTTGGGGTCAACCTTGTAGATCTCTGGATATTTCCCTAGTGCCAGAATTCTCTTTAAACCTATAATGGCTCCCTCTATAAAGGTATCTCTTTTCTTGCTCTCCTCTATTCTTCCCCTGACTAGATTTTCCTATTCCCTCATGTCCTCCTCTCCCCTCCTCTTCTCCCCATCTCTTTCTTCTCACTCCCTCTCCCCTTCCCCATGCTCCCCATTAGCTTAGGAGATCCTGTCCCTTTCCCCTTCTCTGGGGGACCATGTATGTCTCTCTTAGGGACCTTCTTGTTTCCTAGATTCTCTGGCGTTGTGGATTGTAGGCTGCCACTTTGTTTGCTCTAGATCTAAAATTCATATCTGAGTGAGTACACATCATTTTTTATCTTTTTGTGACTGGGTTACCTCGCTCAGAATGGTTTCTTCTAATTCCATCCATTTACCTGTGAATCTCAAGATTCCATTGTCATCCCCCTCCCCGCCCCAGTGTCCCCCCCTCCCCCGCTGAGTAGTACTCCATTGTGTAAATGTACCACATTTTCTCCATCCATTTGTCAGTTGAGGGGCATCTAGGTTGCTTCCAGTTTCTGGCTATTACAAATAATGCTGCCATGAATATGGTTGAACATATGTCCTTGTTTTATGAATGTGCTTCTTTTGGATATATGCCTAAGAGTGGAATTGCTTGATCTTGTGGTAGATTGATTTTCATTTTCCTGAGGAACCGCCAAACTGATTTCCAAAGTGGCTGTATGAGTTGGCACTCCCACCAGCAGTGGAGGAGTGTTCCCCTTTCTCCACATCCTTTCCAGCATAAACTGTAGTTGGTGTTTTTGATTTTAGCCATTCTGACAGGAGTGAGATGGTATCTCAGAGTTGTTTTGATTTGCATTTCCCTGCAAGGAACAATGGTAATAGTCTTTGTTGTTCTTAGGGCTTCTGTGGACTCCTTGATCCACACATTTAAGAAGGCATCTCAGATGTCTCACCTAGCACTGGAATTTTTATTAAAAACTCATTGCTTCTTGGAGGAGGATTATCCACTCATGCTAAAACTTATGTTTTTAGGTGCTAGAGAGATGGCTCAGTGGTTCAGGGAATGTATTTTGTTTTTTTCAGAGAACCTAGGTTTAAGTCTTAGCACCCACATAGGAACTTGCAATTGTCTATAACTTCAGTTCCTAGAGGAGCCAATGTTCTTTTCTGGCCTCCAGGGTTACCAGGCATGGAAGCTGTACACAGATATTTATTCAGATGAAACATCCATATTTAAAATTAAAATAAAATAAAATTAATTAAATTAAAATAAAAATACCACCTCCTTCCCCTTCTTCCCTGCTTAGCCCTTTCCACCACCTCTGACACTAAAGCATCTTGGGAACATTAAAAACAACAGTCCCTTTTGTGAACATTTTCTTGTTTGTTCAGTCTTCCAGCTGCCTCGAGAAGAGGAAACAATTAGAGAAAGTGAGTTTTGGCTCTTCTTTGGTCTCCACATGAAAAGCTTCAGCACTTTTTTTAAAGAGATCCATTGTGAGCTCCTGAAAGCTGAATTTTGCTTCTATACAAGTTTAATATTTGGTCCTGTGTAAGTATGGAGCATTGGCAGAGATCTAAGAAAATGTGTAGGGTCTTAAACTGCAGCACTTGGTAGCCACCCACATATGTGGTTGCTACTTTGAGAAACATGCAGAGGCAGAACTGTCGCTGGGGCCTTGACAGTGTCCTGGTGCATTGGATCCTGCTGCTGAGTTCGGATCAGGTGAGCAGACCCCTGGCATCAGATGTTTCTGAGCAGGGTCACTTAACTGGAACTGGAAACAGCCCCTGGCCTCCCTGGGCTGGTGGATGGAGGAAGAACTGCCACCAGGTAGGTCCTCAGCAGTGTCTGGGTGTGCTGGATCTCGTTGCCGAGTTCGGATCGATTTATGACATTTTTATTGAGCAAATTTAATTATTTCTCTAGTAATATTAACAAGGCAAATATTTGGGAGGTAAGCTTACTTCTTAAAATGCATAACTTTTTGCAAGATAAAAGGACATGCATATTTATATGCATGTGTTTATATGTACCAGATCATTTACATAGACTACAGGGGTGAATTGTTTTAACAGTTATTTTGGAAATGCAACAAATATGTAACTATCTCTTAAGAAAACTTCATTTCTCCCTCCCTCTCTCTCTCCCTCCCTCCCTTATCTCCCACCCTCCCTCCCGATTCTGTTGTGGTCTTTCCCTGTATCCAAGGACTCCATCTCACTGTGGAGGCAAGGGAGTAAAGAAAAGACAAATACAGGACATATCACCCCGGATAAGATGGTCCGGGTCCTGAGATGGAGAAGCCTCACACCCTTGCAGTTCAGCTTGTTTATTGTGTTCAGCTGAACAGGGAGGGGCTTAGCACAGAGCTGAATCACTGAGGCATGGTTAGCTCATCTCTGTCTTCAGGAGGTTAACCCGGGACGGGGGAGAACGCTATGGTGGACATTTTCTGTGCCCACTCTCAACATCCACACTCCGATCAGAGGAAGGCTTTGCCATCCCCCTGGGCATCACTGGGGAAGGCTTTGTTGCTGCCATTGGGTTGAGTTATGGTCCTTGACACAGCTTTGCTTGTGGAAATAATCACATTCACTTGGGACTTCTCTCACTGACTATATCCCCTGTCTTTTTTTTCTTTATTCCTACTTAGCCTCCCTTTCAGCCTTCTTTCTCATAATTGAGTGATAAGACAAACTGAATTGTTATTAAAAACAGCATATGGAAAAGTTGTCCTGAAGAAATTTGGACTTAGAGTTGAGAGAAGATTCAGTTGATCGAATGTTTAGAGTTTAGCTATTTGTGCACAGCATATTGCTGAAATCATAATTTTCAGGGGTGGGTAAGTGAGATCTGAAGTGTTCCGTGTGTTTGAAAACTCTGAAAACCACATTCTTATTCCTTGTCAGTTTCTCCCCTGTGCTGATACCATCTTTCACAATAAAACTGCCTTGTTAATTGTTAGGGCTATGTTTTTCTTTTAAAGAAGTCTTCATAAACATTTGCAGCTTGCCTGCAAAGCTGCTTATGTATTCTTCAAGGATACTGAACTCAGAACAAGTAGCCATGAACTTGGCGCTACAAGCAGGCATACTGTCTCTGTCTTGCTTTAGTATTCTCTGCAACACTTAGACATTATTTATCACCATGATTCAGACAAATTTACACTAAAATATTCTGGATTCCTTCTGAGGCAAAGTGGAGCCAGTGTTAGAGAGCTAGACATGAAAGGCGTAAGAAGCACGGGTTCTAACCCTGTGCTCCTAACAGCTCTTCCAGGATGGGTAGGGAGGGTTCACGCTAGGCGTCGCTGATCACACTGCCACCTATAATCTCTTCAGGACACTGCTTGGATAACAACTGTCATCACTTCATTGATAAAAACCCGAAAGCCAACACTATGTAGCCACCAAGGCTGTGAAATCATTACTGCTGATGATCTCTACCTCTAGAAACTATAGAGGACCCATGATGCCTTGCTTCTCCTCAGGTCATTGTACAAAACCTGCCCCAAGCCCATGAAGTGATTCAGTGGAGCTATGTTCTGGGAAAATTTTCCTTAGGGTAGAATTTTTTCCCCCGTTTTTTCTTGTCTCACATTTCCTTTCCCCGCAGGTTCTACAGGGCGATCTCACACTAAGGCTTGGTTCACAGTGAGTCTGCACATTATATTTGTCACCCAAAATTTAATAGGTCAGGTGATTCTATTTTAAGTTCCTACCACAAGTCATGAGGTCACTGAACAACAGGAAGGGTGGTGGGTTCTGGAACCTAACAGATTCTAAAGCTCCAGTGCCAGACTTACTCAACAAGAACTCAGTGCACTGCCCCCATGCTCTGTAAGGATGTTCACAGCCAGAGGCGTGCAAGGTGCTCCCGTGGTGCAGTTTAAACTGTCCTTATTTTTCTTTAAAGCATATGGGAAAGGATGCATGCATGCATGTATGTAGTATGTATCTATGTATCTATGTATGTATGTATGTATGTATGTATGTATGTATGTATGTACAATGTAGGCTTACTTTTGTGCCCCCACGTGGTCAGATTGGGTGTAGCTAGAACAAGTGAGGTATCCTAAGAAAGGTGTGAGAACTGGGGAATAGTAGTGGTGTGGGGAGTGTTGGAGCTGTCCGGGCGATGAGGAGCAGTGAGGAGTGAGAGTGGGGGTCACAGAGACCACAGAGATGCTTCATGTGTTCATGTGACTGAGGAGCATTGCAATGAAATGCAATTTCTCTGTGCCTCTTCTAAGAGAAATGCCTCCTTTTATACTAGTGAATCTTTTTTTTTCTTTAATTGTATGAATAAAGTTTCTCCCAAATGAGGACCTTACTAAGATGCAAGGAAAAATGGATAACGTATTCAAGGTGTAAAGGGATTTCCATCCTTTCCTGACCCCGACCCTGTCCTGCCAGTTTATAGCCCGGGTACTGCAGAGAGTGGGCTGGAAGTTTGCTGGTAGCGGTTTGAGAGGCCAGCCAGGGCGGAGGGGCAGGGCAAAGAGTCAGAGGCTGTTTGAAATTTCATCCCAGTTTCAGAAGTTCTTCATAAGCCCATGTGCTTAAAACAAAGTCAAACCCACAAGTCATCAATTGGACCTCACAGTAAATCAGTACAACGTAGGTATTGTCACGATTGAAGTATTGGTGGGCACCTTTAGCAGTGAGCCGTCTCCCCACGGCATGTTAGCCTACGGTACGTGTGATGCTTAACCTTGTCAGGTTGATGGAGTTTAGAGATACCATGGAGACAAACCATTCAACCTGTCTATGAGGGATTCTCTAAGTTAATCTTCAGATTAACTTAGAAGGGAAGAGTCATTCTAAGTGTGGGCAGTAAGATTCTCCGGACAGGATAAAAAGAAGAAAGAAACCTGGGCATCAGTATTTGTCACTCTTACCTGATGGTGGATGCAATGTGACCAGCTGCCTCAAACTCCCACAGCCTTGCTTTTCCCACCCCATAGACTGCTTCTTCTGAAATTGCCATGTATAACAGACCCTCAGGTTGTTTTGGCAGTTATCTGGTCACACACAGAGAAAGTAATTAACACAATGCATATAGTAATCTTATGAACTATTTTTTCCAGTTTTAACCATATTATCCATTGAGCTAGCTCTCTAGCCCCTTAAATTATTATTTAAATTAAAAGAAAAATACAAGCCCAAGTAAATAAGTAATCTGAATATACATCATAAAAGCCTACTTAGTCCTATACCATTTCAAAATGTTTCTCTATTTTATCAAATATGACTTCTGATTGTTAAAAAAAATAGTCACAGCAAATTGGGAGACAACATTCTCAGTATGTTGTTAAAGATGAGAAAGTGGAATTAACATGAGTTACCACTTAATACAATAATTCAGTGATGAGATTTGCATTCATATCCTAAGTGCCCTGTTTCCCTTTTCTATATTTTAAATCACATTTACTCATGTTTTGGTGATGGTGCCTGAAGGTCATGAGATTAGTGTCCTGAAATGTATTGCTACTTGTCTTCTCAAACTAATGTCTTTCTGGTGGGACAGCAAAATGATTAATGGCAATTATAGCAAAACACTCACTACCCTGCATCATACCTAGTTCAACTTTCTTTTGATGTATTCATACAATTATAATCCAGCAATTCAGTTTGCAAGAGTTGCTATTATTATTATTTTTGTTTTGTGTATGTGATGAATAATATTCACACCCTCTCACTTCCACTATTTGGGGGGCACTGAATCACTTCTTTTCCTTGGCACTCAGTAAAAAAACCCCATCCTCCAACTCCTGCAATCTAGTGGGATGCTATGGTTGAGCTGGTGGTACCATGTCCTAACCACCTGAGCTCACATCTAGTTGCCACTGAGTTCTTGATGGCTTGAGAGTAGAAAACCTTTGTACCCAAGTCAACCACTCATCTCAATGACCATGTGTCCTCCTTGTCTTTTCCCTTGTACCGTTTCGTCCTGGGCAAGCCAGTAGTTTATACAATGAGGATGTGTCTGACAACTTTTAAATGCTGAGACAAGAAACCTGAGGAAAACAGTTGAGAGGGGGAGGTTTCCTTTCAGTTCAAAGTCTCAGTCTATAACCGAGCCCTTCAACACGTGTGAGGCAGAAAAGCCACGGTTGAAGGGTGTAGTGAGTGAACATGGGTCATCTTAGGACAACCAGGAAGCAGGGAGGCAGAGACAGGGTCAGGGCCAAGGATAGCAAGAATAAGCTAAGAAGGAAGAGTGGGTAAGCGGGTGTGAGTGGGGAGAGCAGAGGAGACTAGTTATCAGGTACAATTCTAGGATCAAGCATCCAAGGATCCCTTTCTCTAACTGGGTTTGATCTCAGTGGTCTCTGCTGCCTCCCAGTAGTCTGGTCAGCAACGAATCTGTCAGTGCATGAATGCACCGATGAAGGCAGAAGCCCCATGATATAACCACCTTCAAAACTGCCACAGTGCAGACCAAGCCTTCACCATATGGGCCTTTGGGGGATACTTCATATCCAAATGGTAACAAAACACACAGACAATTCACTGGACTACAGTGTCTTCAGTGATAGCAGCCTGGATTTTAGCTTCCCTGCCCAGAAGAGCTATATGCCAGCCAGGAACACCTGCTTAGGCTATTATTGAGCAAGAGGCAAATCCTCTCCATGGGTTTATTTGCTATGGTGGTTTATCTCACGACAACACTGCGTTGTAGAACAGCATGGTTAGTGCAGAAAGAAAGCTTCATGCAGTAGGTTTTAATTCAGACTCTTTAGAACAAGCTCTTCCACATTGGACAATCACATATGCATCTCTGTTGACCTGGTTTTGTGTCTTTTTTCCCCTCTCTGTATCCAGGCTGCTTTTGGTTCATTGACTAGTGGGCAAACCAATATTTAAATCTTATTTCCCATCACATTTAATAGGGGAGCCTCTCACAGCTTTTCTGCTTGCCTACTTATGGTTTTCTGCTAGGCTTGCCTAATGTACTGATTTGCACAGTGGGATAAGCTAGAAAACATATTTTAAATCTGAAAGCTTATATTTTGCTGAACATAGCAAACATTGTAAAAAGGCACTAAAATGTGCAAAATCTGTCAATTCTCCACACCCCTGCATTGTAAGCCTCTTGCTAAAAAACTCAAAAATGGCAGAATGTAGATTGTGTTGACAGTCATCTCCCTGTGTACCACTGTGTACTATATGGGAACGGTTGATGCTTCTACCCAGATCTTGTATATGTTGGTCATTAGCCATCACAGGAAATAGATACTTCACCACATTCATATTTTGTATAAGGGCTGGAAGTCCCTGACTATTATGGATTTGTGAGAGCAAACACATATATAGAAACTACACACAAGTATTTGTTCTGAAGCATCTATGGTTCTGTCAACTTATCTCTCTGAGAATCATAATTCGGAGCCCATTTTCAAGGTGGAGAACGTCTTCCCTCATGAAGCATTGCTCTACTATAAGGGCAGATCACTGAGACTATATGGTGCTAATCTCAGGCTTACATAGGCCAAAGTAAATCTCCTCAAAATCCCTTGGTTAGTTCTTTCTAAACGTCAAGTCATCTTTATGTAAATTTCATGAGGATGGCGGTAAAAGAGCAACAGAGAATAACGCATGTGCGAGAGATAGATAGATAGATAAATAGATAGATAGATAGATAGATTGAAAGGATATATTAGTACAAAATCAAATGTTGGAGGTGGATGCCACCCATCTAAAGTAGAAGTATATACTACATTAAGATGATTTTATTGTATTGCATTGGACCTTTAAAACTCTTGTACCCTAGGTAAGTTTGAAGAGAAATTATGTGCCTTGCTTTGAAGCAATACTAGAAAGACAAGGGGCTAAAATTTGGGTTTCTTTGTTCTTCTGCCCTGTCCCCTTGCTGCATTTTATTTCTCCCAGATGACAGTTTTCTCCTTTTGCAGAGCACATAAGGGACATTTTCTGTCAGCCACAGGTGTCTACTTGAAAATCTCAGGGATTCTGTCTGTCCAACTATCTTGGGACTGGTTATTAAGTGTGAGGAAAGGGGTCTAATCCAGAAAGGTGTGGGGTGTGGGAAGTGCAAAGTCTGGTAAGACCAAGTCGGGTGCCATTGCTGTGGGATAAGCATTTTGTTCCTCTAAAATTCCTATGTTGAAATGTAATTCTTAACCCCACTTGGCTTTTAGCAGTAGACCATTTGGCGAGGTCTTAGGATAGAGGCTTCTCAAGTTAGACCAGTGTCATATGAAGGCAGGCCCAAGGGATCTTGTTTGCTTCTTCCATCATGGGAAAACAAAGCCTGAAAAATGCTGTCTGTGAAGCAGCCAGTGTCTCTTCTCTAGGCACCAAATCTGCTGGCACCTTGGTCTTGGACTGGCCAACTTCCAGGGCTGTGAGTAATGAATTTCTGTTCCTTATAAATTACCCAGTCTACTGATTTTTCTTATAGTGGCCAAACAAAACCAAGGAAACACACAAGACTTCTTTTCCCTCAATTTATTTTCTTAATTTTGAAGATTGTGGTTCTGTATACAAAGAAAATAAAAAATAACACTGCAGTTGGGATTCAAAGTAGCCCGTGTCTTAGTTTTGATGACTAGAATTTTGTAACAGAGAGCTGCAAACATGCTCTCCATAGACCCCCGCGTGTACATAAATCATATCAGCCCTTTACTCACCCCTGTTTTGCTGAGGCCTGCTGTAGCTGTGTTTATTCTCGCTTGATTTCATTATTTAACAAAATCTCAGGTGGAGGATGTAGGGTATTTTACTTTTGAGATTTCCCTCCATGAAGAGAATGTTCTGTTGCACACATATTTCAGTGGTCCTGGGAAGCTGCAGTCTTACTCGTCCTGCCATATCACATCACCAGGAAATTTCTGTGCGCTGGAGACTCGATGCTTCCGTAGAATTGAAAGCATTCCCAATCAAGTCTCTATCTACAAATCTTCAATCCCCAGCAGGGCAACACAACGAGGAAACGATTGTTGATTGAATCTCAAAAGTGTTCTTGGAGGTCCAGATTTTAAAAGGGTAAGAAAAGCGTGAGTACCAGCTAGGATGCCTCCAGGAATAATCAAATGGAAACTCATTTCAGATTGCTCAAAGCCCGAGAAAGTTTATTGGCTCATATAATCGCAAGTCCAGAACATGAACAACCAGTGGCCCTGGCTGCCTTTCCTTGCTCATTGCTTGGCTGTATTCACCTCATGGCACGGATCCCAAAGAGACTTGTATCGTTTTGATAAGTTGCATGGCCCAGTTCAGAGGGAGGAGGGGAGCGCTTCAAGTCCAGCTGAACAGTTCAAATTTGACCACAAGGAAATACTGAAAGTGGCTGACGAACTAGAGTGGATTTAGTTTCAACTAAAAATAATCAGTTTCCGCAGCTGGGCTGGAGGGTGGCAGAGTTGGCTTCTCCGGACCTGCAGGTTCTGTGCAGGAATAAAGAATGAGCGCATGCACACAGACAGCAGGGACCCATGGACATTTGATGAGCATCTCTAACTAGGACTACGGCTGTAGCTCAGGCGTTGTTTTAATCAGGGTTGCTATTGCTGTGATGAAACAGCATGGCCAAAAGCAACTTGGGGAGGAAAGGGTTTATTTCATTCACAGTTCCATATCAAGCTCACCATCACAAACAGTGAGGGCAGGAACTCAAGCATGGTGGCAACCAGGAGGCAGGAGCTGATGCAGAGACCATGTAAGGGTGCTTCCTACTGTCTCGTTCATCTTGGCTTACTCAACCTGCTTCCTTACAGAACCCGGGTCTGCCAGAAGAGCGGTGGCCACACCCACACCGGTTGAGCCCTCCCACATCAATTATGAATTAAGAAAATGCTATGTGGTCTTGCCTACAGCAGGGTCTTATGCAGCGGTTTCCTCACTCGAGATTCTCTCCTATCTCATGACTCTTAGCTTATGTGCAGTTGACAGAAATCTAGCCAGAACAGGGGTAAAGCATATTACTATTATTCATATTAACAATGCATAATAATCAGTTTCCTTGTAACATTTTAGTATACATATATACAGCATTTGCTCGTATTCATCTTTATTCATCTTCCATTACTCTTCTTTGTATCTCCCTGCTGATCCCCTTCCTCCTTCTAACTGGTCCCCTTCTTTCACACCTGTTGTCTTTGATGACCTTCTTTAGTGTTGCTTATAGGAGCTTGGACTAGGGACTCCTTAGAGGAGCTTGGATGTTTTTCCAGTAGCTATACCTCTGAAGAAAATGTCCTCCCTTTCACCCAGCAGCCATTAATGGACTATAATTCCTTGGGGGTGCCAAGCTTTATGGACCCTTCTCCCCACCATGATGAAGGTTGACAGGCCCAATCTTACTCTTGACTCCCTTGGATAATCCACAGTTGCTGAGGGTTCAAGCATACAACAGTCACCTCACACCTGGAGGACAGCATCCCCAAAGGCTTTTCCCCAGTCTCCATTTCTTACATTCTGTCCATCTTCTCGTTCAGAATGTTCTTGGAGCATATGTCTTACTGAGAGCCGAGTATTAAACAGTCACTTGTTCTCGGATCTTCGACCAGTTATTAATTTCTGCTCTAACCACCATCCATTGCAAAAAGAAGTTTCTATGACTACAGCTGAGAGCAGCATTAATCTAGGGGCCAAAACATAAGTATTCAGAAGACAATTCGATGGACATGTATGTTTATTCAACAAAAATAACAGCAGCATTAGCGGAAGCTGTAGCCACGCCTACTTAGGGGCTGGCTACAGGTGTGTCTGACCACACTTGTGAGGGCGTGGTCAGAGTGACGTAATGTGACTGCATTTGTGCTTTTGGTTTCACTTTGTTTCTTGCTGTACAGACTGCTCCACGCCAGCTGGCTAGGTCCTCTGTAAGTAAGGCTTTTCCCTATTAAATACCCTTATATTTCTACCTGACTCCGTATTGGTAATTTCCCACTATACTTTTTTCCCTTTTTTTTTTAATTAGAAAGAAAATTATTTTACATGTCAATCCCAGGTCCCTCTCCCTCTCCTCCTCCCCTGCCCTCCCACCCCAACTAATGTGCTACCTATCACATAACCTTTCTGCTCCCCAGGGAGGGTGGGGCCTTCCATAGGGGGTCTTCAAATTTTTTTTATAAATTTTATTTAAATTAGAAACAATTTTATTTTACATATCAATCCCAGTTACCTCTGTGTAGACTTTTAATAGCTTGCTTTCAAAATATAGGATCATGAAGGAGAGTTATGCTATCTATTTTTTTCCTTTTATATGTTGCATGATTTCCCATCCAAGTTTCTTCAACTTTGGGGGGAATTCTTATAACTATTAAGACCTGTTTTTGTATTTTCTATTTTTAAGATTTATTTGTATTTGTGTATATGAGTATATCTGCACATGCTCTCTCGAGTGCCTACAGAGGCCTGGAGGCTGCCAGGTGTCCTGAGCTGGTGTTAAATGTAGTTGTGAGCCACCTGATGTGTGTTGCAGGATACCTGCCTGGGTCCCGTCACCGTTTTAGCAATACTGTTGGCCAATGTCTATGGCTTCTATTGCTAGCTCTGTCTTAAGTATTAATCCATAACTGATATATATATATATATATACATATATATATGCATATGTATATATATAAATATATATTTCTCAAGGTCTTATCTTACCGAAAACGACAAACTAGTGTATTCTCTCCTCCTGGGATCACATAGCGACTCGTCTGTACTACATTTCCCAGAATCCTCCTAGACTCCTAGTCCCACCTATCTTGCTTCCCTGTTGGCCAACAGTGCTTTATTTGTTAACCAGTAAGAGAGACATATACACTGAAGGACCTCCCCCACCATCTCCTCTTTTCTGTCTAAATAAAATGAAAGGTTTTAACTTTAATATAGTCAAATTATATTTACATATAACAAAACAGTTGGTAAGAACTATAGTTACAATATTTAGTCCATTAACATTTAGTAAGATTTAAAGAAAATATTCTATCATCTATCTTATCTTTGTGAATGTAAAGTCTTATATGTAACTTATCTATTATCATAACTAAGGAAAACAATAAATATAACTGTCTGTCTTCAACTCCATCAAAGAGCACAGAAGGATAATATATAAACTCTAGAATTGACAGAGACAACTCGCTGCCTGGTCAGGCACCAGAAGTTCTTTTCAAATGTTGGAGCACCCATCTTCAGCCCATAGGCCGTAATGTGTCTGGCAGACTTTTCAGCAAAGCAGGAAACTTGAAACTGTCCCATCTGTACTGGGAGTTTATCAGTCATTTTTCTCTGTGTCCTGCAGAGTGTCTGGCAGACTCTTCCGTGAAGCAGGAACCCTTCAGGACTGTCCATCTTGTTTTGCAAGTTTAGCAGTCACTTTCCTGTGGGTCCTCCATGTCCAGTTTATACAGCAACAGTCAAACAGTTCAGGCAAGAACGGTTTCTTGCCCAAATGGCTAGTCTCACCATATAGAAAGCAAATTCCAGAATGAGTTTCTTTGATGCCCATTCTCCTTTCTGACAACCAGAAGCAGTTGTGTCTCACTGCCATGAAAAACTGGAAACCAGAAATGCCATTTTCTGTAAGTCTTTGAAAGGTTTGAAGACTATCTATCTATTGAAAATCCATTCAAAGACAAAGTATTCATTTCTATGCCATAATCCCCCTTTACCTCTAAAATGAGATTAGTTGTGATCATTAAACATTTTATAACCAATCCCATTTAAATGAAAAAAATTATAAACAATATTTGGGAATTTGTGTGTTTTGCATTCCAAACTGCTTCCTGCTGGGTGGGGGCGCTGTCCATACCATGGGAATCATGAAAAAACACAGAACCTGGCCAGGTCCTTGTTTTTGTAGTCTGTAAGGCTGTATTGTCTCAGCTATTTTAGATGTTGGAGCTCCTGGGACATGGTTTGGGTGCGGGGGAGGGAGGCTTCATCAAACCATATTATTCTGGAAGGAATGCTTTATGTTTTCTGTGGAAACACAAGCAAAAACTCTTTTCCCAAGTAACCTGTCCTTATACTTAAATTTCGAAGTCAAAACATTTTTAAAATATATACGTTGGATAATCCAGCAGCCTTTGTTTTTAGCAATTGTTCCTATTTCCTCATCAGTAAAACAATTTAAAGACAATCTAATAGCATACAGTATCCAGACTCTCTGTGTACTTTCCATTTTTTATTACTGTATTCATTTTTAATTTTATTTTTTCCTTTTTTGAGACAGGGTTTGTCTGTTTAGCTTTGGCTACCCTTGAACTCACTCTGTACACCAGGCTGGTCTTGAAATCACAGAGATCTGCTTGCTTCTGCCTCCGGAGTCCTGGGATTAAAGGTATGTGCTACCACACCCAGCTACTCTCTTTCTTTCTTTTTTTAAAACCACTTCATCCTGTTTCTTTTTCTCTCCCAAGACTACGTACATTTTTAAACACATTGTAAACTTTAGAGGTTTTACTTTTTCCCTCTGAATCTGTCTTTACTGTATATCTTTATTTTTTTCTGGCCACGAGTCTTTTATCTGCTAAACAAAATTGCTAAAATAAAAGCCATGGTTGTTTTAGCAGCTGTCTTTCCAAGATGGAGGAGGGTACATTTATTGCCAGGACTGAGAGTTGTGCTCACCACCTTGGTCTATGCTGCCATCAAACAGCATGCTGCTGGCTTGGAGATGTGGTGACTACCACTGCCAGCTGCTCGAACACACCACTGAATTGTTAGCAGGGCCCCTTAAAAGAGCCTTGCATTTTTTTTTTTTTTTGCCACTTATGCTGAGTCAGGAAGATTCTTTTTTTTTTATTTGTTTTTATTTAACTCAAAATAGCTAGTAACAAAAAAACATTAAAAAGTATCTATAATACTTCACCATTTAGTTATGTTTTATGCTGATAACACTTGATTACTTTATTCCTAACATGTAATTACACAATCAATCATAAAAATGTATCTTTTAAAGGTTTGCAGCAGGGTTTCAATCTGTAGGTTTGGGCTCTAATAAAAATTCATGACATGGTACTTTCAATTGTCAATATTTTCTCCAACATTTAAATTTATGAAAATCCATAACCACAAGTAGGTTGTTCATCAGCACATACACACAGGTGGGACACACGCTGGGCTCTGTCACTGAGCAAAAGATGACCATCTGTGTGACATCCAGTGGAGAGACAGCAGCAAACACCAAACTCACATTAATCCATACATGATGCCAGTGAAAAGGAACCTATAAGAACAACCACACAAAAGCCTGTGGTAATATCCTGATAATGTACACCGTGGAGGAAACCCTGACACAAACAGTCTATCTGCTCCTGTTGCAACCACTGTCAGCTCACACCTGACTCCAACTGGATCAAGAACTTTGCAGTGTGATTCTAGTGTTCAAAGTGTGTACTTTCTATAGGAAATGGCCCTGGGACTTCATCAGGGGTGTAGCTGGTCTTCAGAGGAGCACTCGTACTTTCCAACACTAGAGTTAAAAATGGGAGGCCAGACTTCCCGCATAGTGTCTTTCTAGGGGACTCTCACGGATAGTGCCAACACCCCATTTCACCTCAAGCACTGATGCTGGAGGCCAACCTGCAGGTGGGAGGCAACTCCACTGTAATGGAAACGAAATGTATTCTATTCTTCAATGCATTCTATTATCAGCACAACTCAATTTCCAGTGTGGCTTTTTCCTCATACTTAGCACACTGGGTCCCAGGACCCTCTTCTGGTGCCAGCACCCCTGAATACAGTATCCCCCTCTGAGAAAAAACCTCACGGCGTAAAGATGAGTATTGTCAAGGTCTGAAAAAAAGGCACCAGAGTTGTTCAGAACGCCCCTGTTCTGAAGGAAGCTAGGACTGTGAATTTTCCCGCTAGCTAGAGCTATGGTGTCATGGAGTTTCAGGTAAGTTGGTAGAGCTATCAGTTTTCTTGCCATTGACATTGAAACTTGCTTCAGCTTCATCCGGCCAGGTAGGGTTTCTACCTGAGCTTCAGGTGAGAGTAAAATATTCCATGAAGAACTCCTTCGATGGCCACATTTGGAAAATCACTGGCTGCAGGCAAGACGTATGGGTCCCCGAGGAACAGCAGCACCGGCTGGTGGGGCAGCTTGCTCGACTCTTCAGATCCTGTCTCATCAAAAGATCTATAACTTTCTGCCTTTGGTAGGGAGGGCAAGTGTCTTACATTGAGGAAATCAAGGAAGAGCTTGGGAAGTTCTTCATTTTTTTCTTTATCCCTTTTTAAATTTTGTCGAGTTTTAAGTGGAAATTTATGCCAAACGTTGCTGGTGCCATTTTGTTACTTGAGGTTTTTCTGGCTTGACTGGTCCCACCACCCTTCTCTGCCCCAATGAAGCACACAGACGCTATTTTGTTAAGTACTCTGGAAAAGCAGGAAGCTTTGTAGCATGAATAATAAAAACCCAGAGACAGATATTGGGGTTAAAGCTGAAAAACAGAGAAGCAAAGTGGCCAGCCACTAAACAGTTCTTACCTCTCCCAATGCTCAGACTGAAGGGGTGATCATGTCCTCTGATTACATCTCCAAACTGCACTGCTCTTCAGACTGCGTAGACTGCAATGCTCTCCACCAAAATCCTCAACCTGGCTGGAGACTAATTGCCAGCTCTGAGACCCTGCTCCTATCTTATGTATGTTCCTGGCTAGTGCTGGGATGAAAGGCATGAGCTGTTTCTCTTGTAGACTGATTCACTCTCATGTAGCCCTGGGTGGCCTTGAACTCACAGAGATCCATCTGCCTCTGTCTCCTGAATCCTGGGATTAAAGATCTGTGCCACCACTTTCTGGCTTCCATGGCTAAATAGTGTGGCTGCTGGAATTAAAGGTGTGTGCCACCACTGCCTGGCCTCCATGGTTGTGGCTAGATTTGCATTCTGATCTGGAGGCAAGCTTTATTAGAGCATGAACAATATATCACCGTAATCTCTCTTAATCATTGAGTCATTTCCTGTTATATCTTTTCCTTTTGACTGGTTCTCAGGTACTCTCATAGCTTCAAATTCTCAGCTCCTTTCATCTCAGGCAACTTAGCCTTTTTATTCTCTTGGCAATTCTTACTTCATCTTCTGCAGCAAGGTATTCTTCACCAAATTGTTGCTTCTAATGATAAGTCCTAGGGAAAATTTAGGGTCAGTCATTCATCTTTCTATCATGTTTCAGTTTTTTACCATGCCCACTTACTACTTCATTTTAGTTGTATAAATATTTGTTGAGTCATATTTATAATTTTTATACCCACTATCTTCTACCCTCTCATTTCAATGATTAATATTTGGAAACACAGTTTCATCTGCAAGCAATTTTTTCTCACCCCAGACTCTTCCAACATTTGGATGCACAAACCTTTTAAATGACCACCCCCCCAAAAAATGAGTGGTTTTAAGTTATATTTTTTTCATGAGGTCTATTTTATGGATATATATTGGTCTTGGTACCTCAGCTATGTCTATGTGATCTCACACATTTTAATTTTCTCTAGATTCTTGCTTGAAATATGGCCTATGAACTGAATCCTGGGAGCTGATTTGAACTTTAGAGTCGAGTTCCACCTCAGATATTCTGAAGCAGTATCTTTATTTTAGCACAATTCTCAGAGAGAACCATCACATCTAGAAGCCTAATGTGGATACAAATAATCACAGAATCTTGTTTTGCAATTTTAAGCTTCAAGCAGAAATCCAGATTAAGCTGAAGGACTACAGTTTTGAAATGAGAACCTGTACACCAGTCCTGGCCAAAGTGTTGTGACTGTGTCTAAACATGGACCATGTCATACAATGTCCATTAGCCACATTGTCTTCTTTTGAATCATAACATCTTAATTGGCAACCTCAGGGACACTGCCGCTGTAAACTTATTTAGTTCTATTCTATGTACCTTAATTATTTTAAACTGATGTGTAGCTGATCCTGTGTATCTGGTGGCTAGCTTATTGGATAATACAGCAGCGGAGACCTCACAAATGTTTCAACACTTAGTAAGAAAATACATATTAGATACACATGTATCTCAAGGGAAGTAGATCAGATAAGCTACAAATTTTCTAGTACTCATACCTGTTGCCTATAAATGAGCCGTGTTCAACTGTTGTTATTGAATGTTCCATATTCTAATAAAATGCACTATTTGTCAAAATGGGTTGTTCATTTTCAAAGAAGCTAGTATACTTGTTGGAAAACCTAATTTACACAAATCTGAGCATCATTTCTCTTCCAAGACAGCCTGAATGACCTCAGTTGCAGTATGTAGTTTCAAAAGCTCAGACTTTGTTCCTGGTAATAAATTATTTTCTGAAGTTTTGAATGATGCACAGAACTATAAGAAACTTGAACAATAAGTTGAGTAATACTTTAATATTGCCATTTTGATGCGATTCACTTATCTTAAGCATGACATTGAATGTAATTTAAAAATAAAATTCTATTTTGTAGAAATATGGATTAAATTATTATAAATCATGGTCATTTTTGTAACAGCTGTTGGCCTACTATTAATGTAAATAACATGATGTTTGTCTTTACCAGTGTAAATATTTTCCAGGATTACAAAATATATTCATTATACTGCTATGATCAGATTGAAAATACTGAAAAGGGGCTGGAGAGATGGCTCGGCAGTTAAGAGCACTGGCTGCTCTTCCAGAGCACCTAGGTTAAACTCCCAACACCCACAGGGCAGCTCAAAACTGTCTGCAACTCCAGTTCCAGGGGATCCAACACACTCACACAGACCTGAAGGCAGGCAAAACACCAATGAACATAAAATAAAAATTAAATAAATCATTGAAAAGAGGAAATAATAAAAAGAAAAGGGAAATATATACTCATTGGTGGGGGATAACCATGATGGGGGAACGGGGAGCACGGTATATCTCAAGTTGTTCAGTCTGGCTGAGGAAAAGAGCTAGTCCACAAGGGTAGCTGCCTCCTCCCTCTCCTCCAGCCCCTACTTCCTACTCTCTACCTTTGGAATGGAGAGTCATATGTTTTTCTTATCTTATTCTTTTCTCTTCCATGGAGCCCACCTGTGACTTTCAACCAGTCCAGGATGGCCATTTATAAACGTTATGAATGTCACAGGTCTTCTTTATCTTCTTTTGATTCATAATTCCTTAATTTGCAATCTCAGGGACAGCACCGTCTCCGGGAGCTTGTTTAGTTCTATCAAAAGGGATAGAAGAAGATAGGAGTACCAGAACTTAAGCAGATTAAAGCACAGTTGTTAAATCCATAAGAAGACAAGATCTGTGAGCATTAAGGATACCCCGGAGCTTCGCGAGAGCTTACTTTAGAAGTGTCATCGCTTTTGTGCTTGCAGGATTTTGTTGTGAAATTTGTTTTTCTTCACTTTCCACTTAGAAATTGGGTCATTAAAAATTGTCAGGCTTTGGGAAGTTAACCCTAAATGCTCTAGGTGCCTCAAAAGCCAGTGCAGTGGATTTCTTAAAGAATGTGAGTGGAAAATGTTTGGAGAAGAATGACGAGTTTAGTGTGTTTCCAAAAGATGTGTTGCAAGCTTACTGGCTACAGACAATGCATGTGCATTAATGCCCTCATCTGGAAAAACTGCCCTTGTCAGATTCCCTTTGGACGCTTCTCCCTGAAGTGCTGCAATTGCTTTAACCTCCCACGCAGGAGGAATTTGACAACACACAGAGTCTGATATTGGTATCATGGCACTTTCTATTCCTTTTGTTTTTGATAGTCTATTTTACACTCAGCATAAGTACTAGGTTAAATAAAAGCATGGCAAGGGCGAGGGCCCATTTTTTTCCCTACCTCTTTTTCAGAATCCCAATATAACTCTGAGTAAATGGTTATTTTGCTTAGCTTGGCAATACTGTTTGCATCTCGGGGGCTATTAATACTCTTCATGAAAAGAACCATCCATGTCTGTTTAATAAAATTTCATATCCTTTCCTTTGAAGCTATTTTAATGCTTAAACATTATATAAATGGATGTTCAAGATGAATGAATGAAGAATAAACCAATTCTAAGTTGAGAATAGCGAGGAACCAGTTACCTATCCAAAGAAGGAAGTTTCATAAGCACAGAAATGCGGTTTATTCTAACAGGTTTTGGTGGGACAAAAAAGAAGTATGTTTACCACCAAAAATTAGGCAGAGTTCAGGGAATCCTGCAGAAGAGGAGGGAGAGGAAGGATTGTAGGAACCACAGGGGCCAAGGACATCACAAGAAAATGCGCAGAATGAACTAACCTGGGCTCATATGGGTTCACAGAGACTGAACCAACAACTTGGGGGCCTGCATGGGACTGACCTCGCTACTCTGCCTATATGTTATAGTTGTGTAGCTTGGTCCTCTTTTGGGACTCCTCACAGTGGGAGCAGGGGCTGTCTCTGACTCTTTTACTGGCACCTGGGACCCCCCTCCTCATACTGGGTCACCTTGCCCAGGCTTAACACATGGGGAAGTACTTAGCCTTACTGCAACTTGGCATGCCATCTTTTGTTGATATTCATGGGAGACCTGCTGTTTCCTGAACAGAAATGGAGGAAGAGTGTTTTGGGGGATGGGAACAGAGGGGGTGGGGTGCAGGGAGGGACTTGGAGGAGAGGAGGGGGTGGGAACTGAGACCAGGTTGTAAAGTAAAGTAAAGAAAGGGAAGAAAAGAAGTTTTTTTTCCTATTATTTTCCATAACTCTAAAGAACACCCATGATAGCAGAAGGAAAACAAAGTGATTGATTAGAAGGTTTGTACTTAAAATTCTCGAGCCTCAGGATAGACAATGTAAGTTAAATGTTTTCTCTTTCCCCAGTTCTGCTTCAGCCAGCCTCTCATCAGATGACTTCTGACATCTGCCATTTGACAAAAACCTTCCGATAGCTTTGCTTACTGGCTCCAGTAAATTTATCGCCCAAGGAAACTTTTACCTTACAAATAGAGATACTCTTCCCTCAAGGTAAGAAGGAAAAATGACAGGGTGTGAATTTGGGGACTTTGTGAAAAGTACACACTTCAAGTCTCTAATTCTAACTTTGTACTTAGTGCCATGTTAATTTCAAGACGGAGTGTCCAATTTTGTAAGGATGATTAAATTTTCCTGCAAGGGGCAAGGTTAAATGAAAACTCGAAGCTTCTAGTTTACCAGCTGCTTATTTTGCTGTGATTAACATAAAAAAAAACATGCACTGACTGGAACTCTTGTGGAACCAAGAGTGTGGCCTGAACTGAGTGACTCCAAGCTGACAGTTCCTATTGAGAAAATCACAACTCCTGCCCAAAGTTCTCCTGAGATTATCCAGGTAAACATAAAGCTTATGATCTTGGAGGCAATTCCAATTAGATAATAGTATGTACATACATTGTGTTTATAGGAAACCTAAACTTCGTTTAAATATTTTCCCATTTAGAGTCACAGGAGATGACTGTTAGTGCACTCTGAAAACCTGAGTACCCCAACACCGTGAACAAAGCTGGGAGTGTTTTAGCAGTAGGAGATAGAGACAGGAGAATTGCTGGGGCTTGTGGCCTATTCAGCCTGGTATAATCTTTGAGCTCCAGATCCCAGTGGGAGATCTTATCTCACAAAACAAACTATCTGGATCCCTAATAATGACAGCTTAGGTCAACCACTGGGCTCTGCATAATCCTTCTCCCAACAAAAATGTCTTCCTGATTTTACAACAAATTAATCAGAAAATGCACTTGAATATTCTCTGAGAAGCATGAAGTGTTTACTAAAATAGTAGTGTATGTTCAGATCTGATATTTGGTCATACAGATTTCAGTATCTCCACCTTTTTGGGAGAAACAAATATTTAATGCCTCCTTACAAACAAGCACTTCAGTATAGGAAATTGAGCCACTCTTCCTGTCAGTTTGGTGACTGGCTTGCAATTTTCGGTTAACTGAAACATTTTTGTTTTTAACATTTATCAAGTGGATACAAATGAAGCAAAAACTGATTTTACAGCATTCGTTCTTTATGAGCTTTCATTTTGTGTGTGGAATCACACCTGCTCTAACCTAATCAGACTGTCTACGCTAATCTTATTCATATTCACGACATGCCATTCTGCATTTTCATGGGAAGATGAAGAAGCAGAGAGTCCATTATTTTATTTGACTACATTTACCTTTTACAGTGTAAAGCAAAACAAAAAACAAAAAACAAACAAACAAACAAACAAAAAACCCCTGCATCTTGGCATGGCCGCTGTTGCCCAGTAACCAAGAAAGCTGTGAAGCATCAATCTTGATGCCACTAAAGTGACGTTCAGTGCATTGGTGAGTCAATCATTTCTCCTAAAGATGATAATCATAGAGTGCTTACTGTGTACATTGAGTCATCTCACGTGCATTGTCTTCTTGAGACTCAAACCGCAAATTACGACTCTATTCTACACGCAAGTTTGGAGGTTAGGCAAGTATGAGGTTGGCACATTCATTGTGAGTGAATTGTCAGAGCTTTGGTACAAAAGGCGGTTATTTATGTATGGGACTAGATATAACAGCTAGAGTCGAGAAAGCACACCATGCTACTGCACTACACGGTACAAAATCACGCGTCTTATAGTGGGTGGCCGTTCCTACTTCAGGCCTGGAAGCATAAGGGGGAAGGAATAGTTCCTAATGTTAAGAGGGACAGTGGGAAAAGTGACTGGAATGAAGACATTCCTTCACTTTTCAGCTCTCTGAGACTCAGCTGGCCGTCTTCACTGGACAGTTCCACTGACTGCATCCTTCAGCTTTATGTTCTGCTGTATTCATTTAATCTCAGCACATGGGACATAGAGTCAGGAGGATTAGGGTCGGTCTCAGGTACAACGTTAGCCATATAGCTGATTTGTGGCCAGCTTGAGGTACAGAGGTCTCTGTCTCTACAACAGCAAGAACAACAACAAAGATACTAATACCAATAGCAATAAAAATAATAGCAACACCACCACCAACAAAAGAATATCTTCATTCAAGCACACGGCACTTTTGAGCGGCAGGAAAGAAAAAGGCAGAAAAACAAGATCAGAAGGCACTCTTTTTAGCTTCTGCAAGCTCATCTTCAAGTCCCATCTACCTTATCTCAGGCCGAGCTCTTGGACCAATTCACTTGCTGTTTTCTCTACTGCTAACTTTGCTTTAGTCTTTCATATTTCTTTACTGTTAAAAGACTGCTCAAATGGAACCTTCAAAATTCTGACCTACATGCCCAGAATATTTCAGTTCAAGATCTGGACTCTTTTGCTTCTCTCCATCAGTTTTTGCATAGTTTCAACTCTTTCGTCTTTGAAACAGCCCATTCCTTTTGTATTTCTTTTAGCACAATGTCATGTCCTGAACATTATCTTATTTCTTTGTGAAGATCTAAGTTTACTGAACAAGGTATTTACTCATTTTGATAATTGTATTTTAGTTGTTTATAGAAGATGTTTGCATATGGAAACAATTTCTTGATATCTGAAATATGGTATCAGTCAAATGGAATCTATACAATAATGTTCTTAAATATGAAGACACGAGGGCTGATTGTTCCTGGGCTCTTGGCTTCTTTATTTTTTTTATTTTATTTCACTATCTTATTTTTAAAAGACAGGGTCTCATTATATAGCTCTGGCTGTCCTGGAACAAGATACAAAGACAAAGTTGGCCTTGTATTTACAGAAATCTATTTGCCTTCACTGTCCCTGTGTTGAAATTGAAGATGTGTGCCAAACGTACATATCCTTACCTCAACACAGTAGATCTGAAGCATGGTTAGGACACCTATTACAAGGCTAGTGGAAAATCTGTTTGGGTTTGCATGACCTTTCATAGTTAATGTAGCAGAACTAACTCTTGCATAGGAAGTGGTTTAGCAATGTAGAAGCTGAGTCAATGATTGTAGCAGACTCGGGGGACCGTTTAGAATTCCTAATTTCTGGTTAAACAAATCTGTATAATGGTAGTTTCAGGATATGCTTGTGGATGGTAAATATTTCCCAGTCTACCATATTTCAAACCAAAAGCAACTTCTGCTCTACATTGCTGTTCATGATGGCGGCAAAAACAGAAGCAGCCTGTGTGCTGAAATGTTAGATGTTCTGTTTTTTTTTTTAAATAAAAAATGTAAATTTCATTCCTGTCGAAGAGAGAAAGCACAGTTTATATCCTTTTCTCATTTTATATTTCAATTAAGCTCACTCCTCTCGCCTCCTTCTTCTCTTGCTCTTTGAATCAGATCCAGTTGGAATGCAGAGAGTAATGTCATTTCTGGTCAAAAATAGACATTTTCTTTTGCATTTACATAATCATTTTCACTATTCTTCCTTGGCTTTTGTTACATGAATGAAAACAAAAAGCTGATAAAGATGTTGGCATGAAAGGCAGAAGTGGAGGCAGAGGAATGGGGATAGGAGAATGGGAAGGCACGTTCATTTCAAGCATTCATGGTGGCATTGTTTCTACAGTTTCTTTTTATGTTCAATTCCTCCAGGGGCAAGATTGTAGCAGGTGTCCTTTCTTCCCATGTGGAATTCATTTTTCACATCCACTGCTTTGTGCTTCGTAGGAGGCTATGTGCAGAGGGAAAGATAAATACCCCCTTCACTATCACAATTCCTCTCCTTGGCGTTTTCTCTCACAATCCATACATTTGTTTTGGGTTGGCCGTGAGCAGTAAAGCATTTTCTCCCTATAATTCTTCCCCTTTATTTATTTGTTTATTTTTGGGTCCTATGCTTCTGTCCTTGTATCAAGGTTGCAATTTTGTATTCTTTTGTTCCAAGTCAGGTTGCTGGTCAATAGATATTTACATATGCAATAGTATTGCAAGACACAAAATAACCCCAAACCTTGTCTTAGCCATTTGTTCTGTTGAGGGTTCTTCACATATATTTGCATAGAAAGCACATTCTCCACACAGTGGCTGCTATTTTCATGATGACCATGACCCTAGTCAAAGATTTCATCATCTCTTTATTGATTTCTTAGTATCATTAAATATATCATGGTTCAAATAAAGTATTAATTATTTTATGCATAGCAGATGTCAAAAGACATAACGACAATACATTTAGGTAGAAGAATTGGCTTGGCTTTTCTTTGCAATTCTAGAATGAAGGAATTCCTTGTTCTACAAAGTCAAATGCTCCAGTGAGCTGAGCTGCGGTTTTGTTTTCTAGACAGGAAAGGATTCAAGAAAGCAGAAAGAAGAACACAAGCAGATTGGTAGTTTACTGGTAAGAGTTAGAGGAGACTTCCTTACTATATTAGCAACTAATGGGTTAAAAAGGTGTTCTTTCATACCTGACTCAGGTAAATGCAGCCTTTTCGATTGGTTGGTTGTGAATCTCCATTTAAAAAAGTTTTTCTCCGTTTTGGAAGCTGAGTTGGATGAAAAGCATGGTTAAGGAATATGGCTTGATGCTGTCTGTGGGGATCAAGGAGGTTAGCACAAAACAATACCCTCATATGTAATTTAATATGTGTTGCTTTAAAAAAGACTAGGCCAACATATGGGAGAGGAAAAGGCCACAGAGTACATGTGACTGTTAACCTTCTTCACTGGGAATGAAGGTAGAGTCATCAGTTTCTAAGCATTGGTGTCCTGGCCTGAAACACACAAACTTTCGTGGGCTTCTAAAGAAAGATCTAAACCAGAACAGAGAATAAGGAAGAGTTTGCAAGGTTGAGGAGTTAAGACGTGCTTTCTTCTGTTCAACCTTGTTTCTTATTCTCATCATTTACATTCTTGAAGCCTCTCACACTGTGCAGCGGACGATAGGAGGGTACATCTTTGGGAAATGTGAGAAGATCTCTAAAAGACGGCCTTTTCTCATTTTGCAAGTTAAGAAATTGAGTGCAAAGAGGTTAATGTATTTGTCACCAGCTTCATAGTAAGTGTCAGGGGCAATTCCTCAATTTGTGTGCATCCAGAGCCTACATTTTCAACCACAACACTGTATTGTCAGTCCTACTAATGAAGAAATCATGCTCTAGTCACTTTATTGCCTCACTTTTTGTATATATTATATGGCAGAGACAGTTCATACATAAGAGATGGATTCCCACATATGGCTTCAACCCCATGAGGGTGGAACTGGGAAGGGATGGGTCATGGCCAGGAGCCATGGGAACAAATGGACAGTTATGTTCACAGGTGTCAATCTGACTTGTATTTGAGACCCATAATCTGGTCACTGCAGACTGCCATGCGTGATTTGAGGCTTTCTAAAACTCTTTCATCTCCTCAGGAAAAACAAGGGCTGTATGGCTTCTTGTTTAAACTCCCATTTGCAATCTAGCTAAATAAAGTGGTGATTGAATATGGATTTCACACAGTATGTCCTAATGGGGAAAGTAACTTAGATTGACTGCATGATTCAGAGAGCTCTTAAAACTTCCAGAAGTCATTTCCCAAAATTGCCATGTTACTGTATCAAGAGGAAGATGCACTATTCAATGAATAGAGTATCACAGTATTATGGTTATTGGAGAATCAAATCATGATCACACTGGCATGCAATTTTAGTCATATTTCTGCCAGTTGTCTTTCAACTCTACATTAATTGTAGCCAGTGACATTTTAGGGTGGTCAGATAGAGCAATTATGATTTTTTTCAGTTGATTTCTGTGTTGGGTGTCCATGACTTTAATGCATTCTTGTTAATAAAGCAATATGCTTTGTTCCTTGCTTAACAAAAATAAAATCAGCAGGATGCCTTACTTTCAGAAGTGCTTGATAAAGTATCCCTCTCATTGAGCTGAGAGAAAAAGCAATGGGCTCCCCCCTTTGTGAGCTCTGTGAAGCAAAGTTCCTAAGTATAATTCAATGTTCTTTATATGACTTTCACACTATATCCTGTTTCCCCTTTTCCAGTTCTTTTGAATAATTCTCACAGTTCTTGGTGAGCTGCTAATCATTTTAGACTGTGAAATCCAGGATGCAATAAAGTACATTACTAGTGCAGGGAGATGAGCCTTTTATTTTTAAGTAATTCAACATGGGTATTTGACACCCTTTTTCATTTAGCAAGAGCTGAAATTCACTGACGAGCTAAAGCTGTCTTTGCTTTCTTTAATATACTAATGCTAATTAACATAAATTAATATACACGACATACTGAAATTAAATATAAATATTCATGCTATACATTCAGGCCATTTATTACTATCAGGCCATTTATTAACATGTGGGAGAAATTATATAGAAATAGCATAGTCTTAGGTTGGCAGACACCCAAGCTAGCATCTGGGAAGGATGCTGAAGGGTGTTTTAACAGCAAAACACCGGTAAATGACAGAATTTGGGGACTGTATTCATGTCCCTCTCCATTTCACACTTTCCTTTCATAAAAATAATTGGTTATGGTTTAGGTGCTGGCATTGAGAAGCAGAGTCTTGAAATTATTGATAGTAAAAAGAAGTGTTGGGGTCTCTGCCCCCTCCCCCCGTTGAGATTGGAGAGAGTGGAGTGCATTGTTTGCCCATCCTGCAGCCTCCCTGAAACCTGGAGACAATCAGAAGCAAAGGGGAGTCAAGTAAAGCAAGATCCCGTTTATTGTTCAACAGCAAAGCCCTCTTAAAGTAATAAAAACACAGGGTGGGAAAAGAATCACCCAATAATTTTAAAGGTATTCCTATTATGTATCTAGTGTCCTATCCCCTCTTGGGCACAGTCTGCTAGTGTGATGACCTCATCCGGTGTGAGTTTGGGCAGCCAATTGGTTTTCTTAGTAAACACTAGAAACCTCACCTTCGTAGCTTCCCCCAGGGCCATCTTGTAATGGCACAGGTCATCAGCATGGGCCACTCCCTCTCCTGGTGGGACATGATCTGTGCTCCTCCACAAGGAAGGAAAACAACCACAAAGCACACTTCACATAGACCCCCCCCTCTCTGCGCGTGTGCATGTGCGTGTGCGTGTGCGTGTGCGTGTGTGTGTGTGTGTGTGTGTTTGTGTGTGTGTGTGTGTGAGGTTGAACCTCTTTCTTCCACGCAGCTATTTCTTTAAGGCAAGTACAGAACACATTCAGTGATGGATGGCAAGGAGGAAGTTCCGGGCCTCAGGTGCTATGCTGTGATGTTTTACTTCCTGAATGGTGGCGTTGTGATGGCCAGAACTCTGCATTCTCAGCCAATATCCTTCTAGTGTGAGCCTCACCTTCCCGGAATGAAAAGTTCTACTGTGAGCCTAATATTCATGGGGTGAAAAGATTCACTTCTCTGGTTTGAAATTTTGTGAAACAAATGTAATGTAAAGGAAATATTTGTGCAGATCACACCCTTACGATTTGTGGCAATCTTTAAGAGGTTGCTCCCAATGTAACAACTGTATTTTCCCCCCATGAAAGTAGAAGTTAAACATTCTTCCTTGAGCCCATTATGATAAGAGCATGCTAAATGGGAACAAATGTACTCTTAAGTTTTGTCTCATCTTAGAAGATTTTTGTGGTTAGTATCAATGACAATTACATCTAAATTATGTGTCACACTTACCCTACATTTATATAGTTATGAATAATTTATTGAAAAGTAAGATTGCAGATAAGTTATTTTAAAACTGGATTTGTTGAAATTGGAAGTCAAAGTAAGTGAAGAGAGGAATTACTCCAATCTTCAATTGCATCAGGAGGCAGATGGTCTCAACTCCAGTCAGTCTTTTAGGTTCTTTTTCTGCTATCTATCTATGCATCTAGTGACCAGAAAACCAAACAGCTTAAATGACATTTAAAGAAGCCGTTATTAGAAAGGGGAAAAAAACTCCTTTGGCTTCTCTGGAGAGAAATCTCTCACCATCAAAATCAATATTTGTTGTCAATCCAGAGAAGGGAAATAAGAAATATCTGGGTGCAATGGAGGGGAAGCTATGAATTTTAAAAAGGAACAAATTGAAAACTTTGCTCAGGCATATATATTTGTAAGCAAAGACTCCTGAACCATAGGGGGTTCAGGTCTGGTGTAGCGATTTGAACTTTTCAATCTTATCTTGGTAGCTTTGCAGGATAAATCTCCAGGGACTTCAGCAATGTTCAAAGGCTTCTTGTGATCATCACAAGTTGGATTGATCTGCACTTCCCAAATCAAATGTATTTATTTACAGGGATGTAGAGAAAATTTAGTTCTTGCTTTTGACAAACATACAGCAACAGGACTAACACTCTGATGTCAATATCTTGCTTAACCTGATGAGACAAGTGCTATCATTATCTATAATTTTCAGAAGAGAAAGGGAAGGCTTGTGGGAGATTAAGGACTACACCCCAGGTGATGTAACTAGGGTTTTATTCAATCTATCTGACCTCAGAGCCCAAGTCCCTGCTTGCTGTCTGTCATCTGTGAATGAGGCTGAGCTCTGGAAGTATCTGGATCCTGTTTGTCATATTGAGTAGCCTCTAATTCTTAAATATGCCCTACATGTTCTTGAAATACTTGAATAGAAATATGCAGTTGCTGACATGATTCTGATACTGCATCATGCCACCTCAAAAATATAGTTTGTCACAAGTACCCACATCAGTGTGCTTGTAAGGTTATCAATATATTTTACAATTTTTTTCTAATTTATTGTTGTTTATTTGTTAAATGCTAAAAGGGGAACTTTAAAGTTGAGACCTATGATGTGCATTTGTTTGAGTATTATAAATTCCACAAAGTAAGAGCTTGTGGTATTTTATTTTTCTGCTTCTGGCTTGCTTCCCTTAACAGAATGCCCCAAGGTCACTTATGTCTCTATGGGTAGTGCTTTCTATGCTAAGATCTGTTTTTATTTTGAAATATGTGTTTACCGGACATACATGTTTGTCTGTCAGGGGTTTTCTTATCAGCAGTTTGAAGATGTCATTTGGTTTGTTCCTGGCCTCTATAGTTCCCCATTATCGAATCATTTTTAGCCTCTAATGGACCACTTTCTTTTTCTGCTTTCAAAATCGCTTTTAGTCAACTGATTAGTTTTCATGTGCCTTAGTATGGTTTTATTCATGTTTAATTTAGCACATCCTTATTCGACTTTAATTTTAAAGTCACCCACATTAATACAAATTACCCCAACCTTAAATACTATCTGAAGCAAACAATATGGTAAATATATCAAGCTGAAATGATATCAGAAGCAGAAGTGTAAATACTTTTTCTGTCATCTACTGATGGATCATGAAAGCAAGACGAGGGTTGCCTAATGATCATGGTACTACAGAGGTGGAAGTGGGTGTCAAGGTCACCTTGTCCTCCTTGTATTCCAGCAGGCAAGCCATTTCAAATGATAGTTCCTCCTTTGCTCATCAATTTTTATGATGATTGAGTTCTTACTTAATTCTGCTAATATCTCATATCTGCTCATTAGTGTTAGATTTTCTGATTATCTTATTTCTATTTAATTACTTTTATAGTAAGTGTGTCCCCAATACTGTCATTGTCATATTGTGTTAATGTTTTTCTTAGACATGAAAGCAACCCTAGACCAAGACCTTCTTGGATGGGGATGATAAAAAGCAGGAGTAAGAGTCAGTTATAGGATGCTCTCAATACTTCCTTCCAGACACTTTTTGAGTATCTTCATTGACTCAACTGGCTCCGAGTCTTGTAATCAGGCTTCCTGAGTATATGACTGGCCCAGAAAAACTGACATTGATTTAAATTGCTTTAATAATAGCAGTTCTTGCACAAAAGAGAGCATGTAATATTGTTCTCTCACTTAAGTCAAAGGGAATTTCACAGCCAGCATTGATGGTATTCTTTTGAAGCCAGCTTTAAATTTATGACATTTCGGCAAGTGGAACAATGTGATATTTGCTGTTCTAGAAATACATACAGATGGATGTCACCAAACCACCAATATTTCCCCAAGTCAGAGCCCTTTTTAACGCTTGGTGTGAGACTGTCCTTGTCATTTTCATCTTTCAGTCAGAGTTTTCGCCCTCACTGAAGCAAGTTATGAGTTTCAGAGTTAAGGGGGGAAAAAGGGACTTCATAAAATATTTGCAAGTAACGTGTAGCAATAGCAGCCTGAATTCTGATAAATAAATTATGGTTTTCTTTAAAAATGAATTATTCCCAGGGGAAAACACTGACAAAAGGAATGCTTCCGTATCTGGTGGGACCAGGGAATCATAATATAGTGAGAGTCTAAAACAGAAATTGGCTCCAAGGCCACCACAGGAAGAATTTAGAAATATGGTGGGGAAAACATAAGCCTGTCTCAGCAATCTCAAAAAGAAACTCTGTTTTCCCAAAGTAACTGTTTATTATTAGCAAATAAGATGTAAAATTAGAGAAATATAGCAAATAAAATCTATTTTGACATTGTAATCATCTTAGTGGTTTGGGGGCTTATTTTAGCCCAGCCATCTTTATCTCCTTTGCTCCTTGGTATTTTCCTTTTAACTTCATACACAGTCATTGAAAAGGCATCAAATGCCAAAAATGAGCTCCAGTGGAGCTTGTTGAGAAGCAGAATGAGATAGAAGTAAATGGCCACATCATCTCTCTTTTCCCTACCCCGTGGACTTACCTGGTTGTATGTCATCCCAATAATGTTCTTGTTCTACCCAGGATGGGCTGTGGCAGTAAAAACAGACACTTGTGTGGGCCAGAGGAGCTCTGTAACATTTTTGTATTTTAACAGATCCGTCAGCCTTCTTCCTCTGCACATTCTCCTCCTGATGACTGCAAAAGGGATTCAGATTCACTAGAAGATTTTGGGCAAAGGTTAACTGGTAAAATACAATTCAAGCAGTAAAATTTTATTTTCAGTAAATACTGAATTCTATTGCTTGATATAATTATGACCTAAATGTTGTATGGGGGAATCTTGATCTTAAACATCATTTACTGTTTATCTGAAATTCAGATGCGAGCATATAGTATTCTCTTTCTACCTTCTACTTGGTTGTTCATTCTAACCTAAAGGCATGTCAGTGTTAGGGTGGATCTTTGTTGTGGGATCTGGGCAGGAGCATACGTTATAGCGAGTGTAAACATTGTCTGGTGGGGATACCGGAAATGACTCTTACAGATACTGGAGGATGACCGGTACCTACTCATTTTGACATTGGTTTGAGCTGAAAAATTGAACATGGATTTCACGACAGAAATTAACTGAAATTCTAATGTTTATTTTACAAAAAATAAGGTGATGCATAAATTCAAGTGCCTATTGGAATACTTGAATTACCTCACCTCAAGTAGTCGTTCTTTTGTTAAAGAGTTTGAGTTGTTTGTAGATATGTTGGAGGCTAATGGATAGAATATGATGTGCTAAGTGCAAACCTGGAAGGTGACATGAAAGCTTTCTATCTCTGTCTTGATATTTACATCTAAAAAGTGAGGCGAGTTAGCCCAACACTGCACTGATGGGTATTAAGTCAACTGATCTGGATGGAAAATTCCTATTATACCTTTATACATTTTCTGCACTTTTGTTAATTTCATGCGATGAAATATGATCATATCCACCTCTTTTCTTCCTTTAAGTTCCCCCACAACTCCCCAGACATGCCTCGTGCCCTCCCAACGTCATGCTCTGCCTTTTAAATAAATAAGCCACTAAGTCCATTTAGTGCTGCCCATATGTGCATGAATGTGGGACCACTCACTGGAGCACGCAAAGCTTACCAGAGGTCACATCTTAAAAAGAAACGTAAAAGAACAAGAAAAAGAAGAGGATTCTCTTCCCCTTAGAAACTATCCACTGCCTAGAGTTCCTCACAAGAGGGTGGGACCTGGAGATCATCCACCAATCTATGTTGGAATTTTGACTAGCTTGATCTTGTGTTGGCCTTGTGCAGGTAGCCATAGCTACTGTGAATTTATGAATAACATAGTCATGCCATATGAAGAAGAAAGCTTTTCAGAGTGTTCCTCGATATACCTGGGATCTTGTATTGTCTCCACCTTCTCTTCTATTTTGCTCCTTGAACTTAGGTATTGTGTGTTAAGGGAGCAGGTAAAGTAGATAACCCATTTAGAGTTGAACATTCAGTATCTTGTTCTTAGCACTGTGGTCAGTTATACATCTCTCCATTGACTGATGTCCATTGCAAAACAAGCTTCTTTGACAAAGGTTGAGTGCAGCCCATATCTATGGATATAAATATAAATTCTTCAAAGGCATGTAGACAGCATGATAATTTAGCAAAATAGCAATAGCAAGTCCTACCCTAGGGCCTATGAATCTCCCCAGATATAGACTTTTAACCATAATTGTAGTACCAGGAATGAAACTCTTTCATGAGAAGCAGGCCTCAAATCTAATCAGAAAGCAGTTAGTTACCCACAACAGTCATGGCACTATTGTACCAGTAGGTCTATCATGGCCGGTGGATCAGTACTGCAGGACATAGGGTTTAGTGCTAGATAAGACTGTCAATATTTTTCCTCATCCAGAAGACTGCATAGCACCTTCTGACATTATGAAAGTTATTAAGCAGGGGAGACATTTCCTGATCAGTTTAAGACTGATTTCTTATATCCTGAAGCCAACATGTGTACTGTCTTTAGCAGTAGGATTTTACCAAGTATTTATGTTGCTTTTTTGATCCTTAGTAATGGAAACCCTGATGTGATATATCAAAACCAGTCAGGCACACACACACAAAATGAAATGTCTGACTTGCCCCCTCTCAATCCTGTCATCCCTTAGATTGATTGACTTCTTGCCTTTTTTAACCTTGGAAACATCATAACATTGTTGAACCCTGACAGCCTTGTTTGAGTGGACTGTTTGGGGTTGTCTTGGCTCAGAAGCTGTTTGGGTATAGCGGTTTGGGAAATGGCATTTTGATAGCTATTTATTAGAGCTCAAAGAGGACTCTTAATTATGATAACTGCCATTTGTTGCTTTGAGTTCATGAGAAAAGCTTATTGTATTTGTGAAAGGCCTTTTCATTGTTGTTGTATGTGCTCTTGGATGGCCAATAATTTATCATTTCCTCACTCAGTTTCCACAGGTTTGTCACATGGGGTGGCTCAGGTGATAGAGGCAGAAAATGGTCTGTGATAAATGTCTTTAGTGTAAAATGGGCAAGGCAGAGCAGTAAGATTTAGGACTGGCTATTTTGAATATTTCCAGTGAGCTCCAGAGCACAGAAACTTCCCTTGGTTGTCTGGTACCTGGCCATAGAGACATTAGGGTAGATAGATGGTGACTAGGCATTGTAAAGCCTTAAAGAAAATGGTTGAGGTATGTGCTATGGTCATGTTGGTTGGCATCTGTAAAATGCACTCACAGCTCATTTGCTTTATAATCATATGGAATAGGTTAACAAAGTTTCAAGAGTTTACATCATCATATTACATGTGATAAAATACTTAATTAGCAGGTGGAAAGACTGTGACTATTAAAGTTGTAGTTACATAGTCAAGCTTACTAGGTTGATAAGAGTAAAGGAAACAGCTGAAGGGAAAATGGAAAAATACAACTGTCTTTGATTTGTTTTGATAATAATCTAACAACTAAGGAGTAGATGTGGAAATTATATTTCCTCCATTCAGTTTGTAGAAATATCCTCCATTAATGGTTGTTCATCCCAAATTAGGGTTAGCTTTCAAAGTCTCATTTCCCCCAGTCTTCAGATGGGAATAGCAATAATCCCTACACAGATGATGAATAGAAGATGACTAAATTGTGATCACAATTAGCATTTTTAGTGAGAGTCTTCAGAGATGTGCTGTATCTTGGTGTCTTTTGTGCCCATGTCTGTTCATAAACTGATGTGAACAGAAAAAATATTTGTTTAGCAAGCATCGGATTCAGAGCCCCTCTGTGACGGGGACCATTGTGAAAACTTGGTGATGTGAACTAACCTTCACTAGGGCTTCTTCCTCTGTCCCCTGTCAGGATTTTCTTATGATACTAAGTGATTTCATACCCTGTGAATTGATCTCTTACAGCTTGTGTCTATTCAGCTTTTCTTTTTCTTTTTCTTTTTTTTTTTTTGACGATTTCATAGACTCATGCAGTGGATTTTGATTACATTCACTCCCTGTTTTCATCTGATATCTCCTTTGAATTGTTTCCTTTTCCCACCTGTCTTTTTTTTTCTGTTGATTTTTTTATTTGAATTAGAAACAAGGTTGTTTTACATGACAATCCCAGTTCCCTCTCCCTCCTTTCCTCCCCTACACGTGCCCCCCCCACCACCCTCCCCCCGTGTCCCAACTAACACCCTACCTATCCCATATCCTTTCTGCTTCCCAGGGAGGGTGAGGCCTTCCATAGGGGTCATCAGAGTCTGTCCTATCCTTTGGGATAGGGCCTAGGCCCACCCCCGTGTGTCTTGGCTCAGGGAGTATTCCTCTACGTGCATTGGGCTCCCAAAGTCCACACCTATGCTAGGGATAAGGACTGATCTAGTACAGGAGGTGCCCTAGATTTCTGAGGTTTCCTCCTGAAACCCATGTTCCTGGGGTCTGGATCAGTCCCATGCTGGCATCCCAGCTATCAGTCTGGGGACCAAGAGCTCCCCCTTGTTGATGTCAGCTGTTTCTGTGGGTTTCACCAACCTGGCCTGTACCACTTTGCCCATCACTTGTCCTTTTCTGCAGCTGGATTCCAGTTCAGTTCAGTGATTAGTTGTGGGTGTCTGCTACCACCGCCCAGCTCCCACCGGGCTTATAATGGCTATACCATTAGAAAAAATGACAACCCTTCTTCCAGCAACCACTAAGTCAGGCTTCTCTAACCATTGTGGAAAGTTGAAGATACCATCAGGTCATGGGACTGCTGAGGCAGATTATCATGTTGAAAAGGCCCCCTATTTCATAACAGAGAAATGCCCCTCTAGAGAGAATAACAGGATCCATCATGAATGGGGGGGCAGATAAAAGCACATTTCTTGAGGGTCAGCAGGGGGCACTAAGACTCCATAGAAAAAAAGTAGCATCCCTACAACATTTACAAATCAATTTTCATTTACTTTAACTCCAAAATTGATAACACCATAAACTCTGTGTTTTTATCTTCATTATAGCTGATAGTGTATCAGTTCCTTTAAACTCCCAAACTGTAGCCTGCTAAAGAATTTCTTTTTTTAATCTGCCAATTTAACAAACTTCCCCGTTCCGCTGGTCTGAATGTGTGGCTGCTCCTCATTCTCATTCAAATGCAATGCTGTCTCCTCCCTCCGACAAACATAGAGTAATTAGGATTTTTCACAGACAAGTGATTACCTAATAAATGACCTTCTGTGGGAAGCTCTGTTAAAATGGAGCCAAAAGGATGTTTACTACAAGCAGTGGCCAAGAAGGAAGTTACAGGAACAAGACAAGCATTGCATAAGGAACAGCTTCTTCAGCTCCAAGAATAACACAATGAAGGTGTTTGCTAAACTAGTAGATCTGTCTTAAATAATTATAAGCCCGACAGGACACCAGATTGTAAGCTGCTAGTTATGATTGGCTATTGCAATGCTTCATTAATCCCATGGGAGTGCAAGGGTAAAGTAATAAGGTTCTAGTAATACAATATATAAGCCAGGAGAAGACAAAACACAGTGGCCAGTTTTCACACATCTTGTCTCATCTAGATAGAGTTAAAGGGTGAGGAATAGAAGCATGGATGGTAACCGGGATGCCTTTGAAGTACGTTTTTGTGCACATAACTGTCTGTAGTCAAATTGCTAGTGGTTCTCAGGTGGAACAGTAGATATAGCTGTGTAGTTTTGTCTGCCCTCTTGTTTCTTATTGATTCACTGTATTAAAATTATGGCTTAAAAGATTTCAAAAAATCTTTTTCTTTGTTGTTCCATACATAGAGGTCGTGAGTTTTTGAGTGAGCAGGGGTGGTGGTGGTGCATAGAGAGAGTTGGGGGGAGAAAACGGAAGCTGGAAGATGATGTAACTATATTTTGTTTAGAAGAAACAACAAACAAACAAACAAGTCTTTAAAAAATCAGGCTTTGCTTTGGTTCATCCAGGCTATGGTTTAGGGAGCCTGTACATTCTTGGTAAATGATAGACTACAGCACTATTGTCCTGGAAGCAGAGCTGTCAGGATTGCAGCCAGTCCATTCATTTTATACATGAGAAAATGGTAGGTACTGAAGGGCCATTAGCAGACTTTGAAGGACACACAGCGGGTTTCACGTTTCCTGGTTCCATGATGGGCTATTGCTCCCCACCTCCTTCTTTTCTATGTATTTTATTAATTTCATAATTTGACAAAAATCACTGCATACTAACTATATCATTCTTTGAAATATAACATATAATGTGGGATTAGGATCACATTTATTAGCTCACATGTTTATTGTATGGAGATTAACTATATTAACAGGAGGTGGTAGAGCTCTTGAATTTGTCCCTGTTGTCTGATACTTTGATCCATCAACTAGTAACCCTTCACCAGCATTCTAGTACTTCTGTTAGTTTATCTTTGGAAGATTCCACAAGAGTGAAATTAGGCAATGCTTACTTTTGTGTGTTGGATTGTTTCAGCTCCAAAATGTCTTCCAGGTACATCTACATTGTCATGTGTGACACAAAGCTCCCTATTTTTCAGCATTCCATCATGTATATATTCCATATTTTCTTTGTCCACTCATTTGTTGGTGGGTGCTTTCGTTGACTCCATGTTTTGGCTATCGTCAATAGTACTTCAATAAACGTGTGAATGCAGGCTGAACACTTTCTTTTCATTTCACTATACGCGCCACAGTAGCATTACTATTTTACTTTGACTTTTAACTTAGGTTGTAGGTGGATTTTTCTGTCTCATCTGCCAGCTCCCAAACAACCACATTGAGACTTTTTATTAATTATGAAAGCTTGGCTGATAGCTTAGGCTTGTTTCTAACTAGCCCTATAACTTATGCTCTTTCTTTTAATCTCTGCACTGCCCCGAGGCTCGTTCACCCTGTCTATGTACTGTCCATACCGCTTGTTCTGCATCTCTGGATGGTGACTCTCACATCTCCACCCTTCTTCCCAGCATCCTCTCTGCTCTGAAAATCCTGCCTAGCTATTGGCCATTCAGCCTTTTATTAAACCAGTTTGGTCACAAATATACAATGAACAAAAAGATTATTCCACAACTTTAGGGAGCGTCATCACATTTTTCCCATAAATACTATACTAATTTTCATTTCCACCAACAGTGTGTGTATGTCCTCTTCTCCACTCTCTTGCTTCTCTTTCAATACTAGCCACATTAATAGGAACAAAATATTCAGCATAGTTTTCATTTGTATTGATCTGGAAGGTGACGTCAAATGATTTTAAGAATGCCCACCATCAAGAATTACTTTTGTTTTTTGCAGGGGTGTGGAAGGCAGAGGATGACTTCAGGTCTATTCTGTCTTTCTGCCTTGTGTCCTCTGGGGCCTGAACTCAGGTTGTCAGACTTGGTGGCAAGTTCCTTTGCTTGCTGACCCATCTCTTCAGCCCATGTTGGACATTGTTTTATATACTTATTGATCGCTTTTATACCTTGTTTCAAGCAGTGTCTACTTAGGCAATTTGCTCATTTAAATTTTTAGGAAAAACATAATAATATCACTCCCCCTTTCCCCTTTCTTCCTGATAACTCAATTATATATACATACATACATACATACATACATACATACATACATATATATATATACCTTGTTTTAAATGGATTTGTCACTGAATTAATAAAAAAGAAAATAGGGAAATGGATGTCCTACGTGTATTTGGTAAATGTCTCTGGAGCTTATAAGAAACAGATACTGTAGTGTAATTCACAAGAATGATTTCAGCCCAATTGTATAACCTAGATATCTTATAAACAATGGCTGAAAAATCTCAGGTGAAATCAGATGCTTCCCAACTTGTAATTCTTGATTTATTATTGTGCTCTCTTATAGTGGGAGAGGCAAACATGCTCTCATGGATTCCCTTGATAAGGTTGCTAACTCCATTCTCTGTGGTTCTGTCTCATGTAATTGTCCTCAGGCCACTACCTCCTAATGGCATCACCTTGGGGACATACTCAGTTTTAACAGATGAAACCATTAAGATAAGAGAGTGTTAATAAGTGGCCCAAAGAAATGAACACAACAGCTAATCATTTTCTGTTGATTTTCAGTAAGGATAACCTTGTTACCTGTTAGGATGCCTGTTGATAGAACAGCCAGAGAGGAATATTTCTGCTCAATGCAGAAAACACATTGCTTTCCCCATAGAGAGTTTGAGTTGTGTGTCTTCTTTGTATTTGGCTGACTGAGCAAATCCAGTCCATACCCACTGTCTTCCCCTCAGTGTAATTAAATCAGTTTTATTATGCTGAGTCTGTGGTGACTCAGTGTGACTGTGTTAGCCGCCAGTGGAAACGGTTTGTTCACCACATTTCATGCTGATTCTCTTGCTATTAACAAAAATGGAATTTTCAGGCCTCATTACAAGATTAAATTTCTGATAGAATTAAAGATTGTTGATCCTTTCTCAACAATTTTCCTTTTGGGAAGTAGCACCCCAAATGAGGTTTCCAAAGCACTGCTTCTCCAGGGATGACTTTCACTCTGCTTAGAGGGAAGGAGCCTCACTGTGTATCAGTGACCTTGACAGTGGAGATAAATAACAGTGTAAATTAACAATTTGGAATAAATGAAAGAAAAACATCTTACAGAATAGAGGGTATAACCAGTTCAAAATATCTGTGAGCTACAAGAATTAACCGTGACTCTAGGGATGTGAAGTCTTGAGACTTCTGTAGAATGATGAAAGATACATTCTACATTTATATAACAATGATGTAGTTTTGCCTTCTGGGTACAGCAGATGCAAATAAATTATCTTTTGAATAAACGAGAGACCGGTTCTTTCCTCCCTTATAGCAAACCATCTTTTGGAAGTATTAAATTATTTATCCATTCATTTTAGCTATACATATTGTCAGTATATTTTTGTCATGGATTATCAAGGAACTCAAGAGCCCATACCTCACAGAGAGAGATCCTAAAAATGTGAAAGTACAAACTGCACATTTTCCAGTCAGCTTAAAAATATTCATTTATACTTATTTTATGTATGTCTTAGTTGGGATTTTTATTGCTGTGAAAAGACACCATGACCACGGGAAACACTTATAAAGAGAACATTTAATTGGGGTGGCTCACAGTTTGAGAGGTCCAGTCCATTATCATCATGAAGGGGAGCATGGAGGCAGGCAGATGTGGTGCTGGAGTAGTAGCTGAGAATCCTATAGCGTGTGTGCAATAGGAAGTTGACTGAACCCTGGGAATCCTGAACATAGGAAACCACAAAGACTAATGTCACAGTAACACACTTCCTCCAACAAGGACAGTGACACACTTCCTCCAACAAGGCCATGCAACAAATCCATACCTCTTAATAGTGCCATTCCCTCTGAGATTATGGGGCCAATTACATTCAAACTCCCACAATGTGTATGGGCATTTTTCCTGTATGTATATTGGCTTCACAAGTATGTATGTGTATGTACCAGGTGTGTGCAGTGCTCTCAAAGGTCATTGGAGCCTCTGGTACTGGGGGTACAGATGCTTATGAGCTTCTATGTGGGTGCTGGGAATTGATCCTGGCTCTTCTGAAAGAGCAGCCAGTGGTCATAACCATCGAGCCAACCTTGCATTCCCTCACAGACAGGTTCATTGAAAGTTCTGTGTTTGCCTTAGGATAGTTTTCCTTATGGCAAATTAAAGATGGTATTAAATAACTGGAACCAAGACTACTTTGACAGCTTATGCATAAAAGAAAATTCATTAAAAATGAGTTTGAAAATATCACTGAAAATATTAGTTTTTAAAATCTGACTTATAATGAATAATTATTTCTCAAGGAAATTAAAATATAGGCCCTCCAAATCTCTTTGAGATGAGCAGGCTCTGTGCCAAAATTCTCCAAAACTCTCTGGGTTCCTGCCTTTTAGGTTCATTCATTTTTGTCAAAATGTGAATTAGTACACAAGGAAATTTTGATTGGTGTTTGGTATGTGTATTCATGTTACATAAAATATCCCATGATTATCTCATAATGAGTCTATAATACAGTGTGAAGTTAGAGTTTAGGCAATTTGGCTAAAGTCATATAACAGTAAATTTCAGAAGTAAAAATTTGCATGTCTATTTGTTTGGTGTCAAATTCTTATTGCATATTCTTGTCTACTTGTTTAATTCCACCAACAAGACTCCTTTAGAAAGGAAAGCTATCTTGTGAAACACTGATTGTTTCTAAAAACTCTCCATTTTCTTCTAATAAAAAATCCAGAGACCCAAGACTGTGATCCAAAGAATAAATTGTAGGATATGGAGTCATTTTGAAGCTGCTAGCTGGGAGAGGGTTTAGTTACTTGGGGCTTTTTGACATTGAAGTCACACATACAAAGCAGAAAATATGACCACCTCTAGTCTACCTTTTGACTCTGTTCCTTGACTTGTTTGCCTGTCTTTCTCTGTCTGTAGGAATTTAGTCAAAATGATTCTGCTTTCAGGAGTATAGGCAATGAAAAGTAATTGAGAAGATATTTTTTGAAATAATAGTGAATGGATATGGTTCAATGACAAACAAAAATGTGTTCCCAATTCATTTTTCAAGTTCATTTTTATTCATCTGTATTCACATGTATATGCAACATGCATGTGGGTACCCACAGAAGCCAGAAAAGAGTGTTGGATCCCCTGAGTTAGAGTTATAGGAAGTTATTAGATGCCTTATGTGCATACTGGGAACCAAACCTGGATCTTCTGCAAGAGCAGAAAGTGCTCCTAAGTACTGAGCCATCTCTCTAGCCTGTCTTTCTTTCTTTCTTTTTTTTTTTAATCAGGAGATTTTTAGGGGGAACATTTTAGCCTCTTCTCTCTGGATCTGTTTCTTTCATTCTTGAATCTAAGGTAGTCTTGAAACTTGATTTGGTCACACAAGATGCATGGTTTTCCTGGGCCTATTCAAGATGTGGATCTCAAGACATCCTGAAAACAATTTTGCCCTTCATGTCCAAGCTGTCCTAAGGGAAAGCCCAGATATGCTGCTGGATTTTGAGAGGCACATGGCCTAGCTACTCCTGTAAGTCCAACCACACAAAAAAAACCATGTGGTTTGAGTTATGTTAGAACAGCCAGACCTCAGCTGATATGCACACACATGTTATGCTCATCAGAGAGAAAATAAACGTGGCCCAACAAGCCTACAGATTCATGAGAAATTATTGTGGCAAACCTCTTATTTCAGAGACTGTTACATAGCACTGATTAGCAAGGATGAAGGTTAAGGAGCAGGACAACTGAGCATTGTATAAGGTAGAACCAAAGTGCAGTAATTTCTTGGAAGCTAGGGTGAACAGGAGCAGAATTCAGGATTGGAAACAAAGAAGCAAGTATACTGGAGATGTAGTTCATTTAATTAGTATGTGTGCTTCATTAATTCTGGAGACTAAGACAGTTGAAACTATGCACACATATCTGAGATTCAATAAAAAAAGTGTCCAAAGATACCATTACCAGACAAAAACATTTGGGCTTCTCCTTTGATTGAAATAAAACCTATTCCTTGCATGTTATTGGAATTTAAGTGGCCTGGCCTTAAGCTTCCTGCTACTCCCTCCCCTAAGTTGTTTGAAATGGATGAATAAAGTAAATCATTTTGTTTTGGTATATGAACTTTATGTTACTGCTCTCTTTGTAGCTGAAATGAGCAGTGGAAAACTGCATCTCTGTGAAGTTAAGCTCTTTAAAATATGCATCAGTGTTCCAAACAGCAAGCTAATTTTCGAGTTCATCAAATGTGTATTTATATGGTGAGTGTATCCGTCACATAAACATTTTGTCAATCACCGCCTTCCTTCTGTTCTGACACAGTATGCTGGAGCCCTATCTAAAATGTGATGAATGTTGCTCCTGTTCCAAGTGCGAATTAATTATAGCAATGACAGGAGTGCTATGAAAGCCACCCATACTCCATGACAATGTTGCATTAACAGAAGCAGTCATTAAAGTCTCAAATACAAGAATGCACACACACATACTTAGCAAACCCTTTAATTCAGCTTTAAGTTAGTTTATTCTTTACTGAAATTTTGCTCATTAACTCTGAACCACAATACCAGTCATGAAACTAACTCTGAAACTAATGGTAATGGGAGACATGATCATGTGTTCAGAAATTCAGCCAGCGTTTCTACCTCTTCATTTGAAATTGAGTTTAAAAATTAGTTTCTTTTATTTTTAGATTATAGAATAGTTATACTATTTCCATGTTTGCCTTCATTCTTCCCAACTCTTCCATATAGCCCTCCTTTATCTCTTTCAAATTCATGCCTTCTTTTTCAAAAGTTGTAATTATGTATATGTATATACATTTATATGCCTAAATACATAAATATACCCTATTTAGTCTTTATAATGCTACTTGTTTGTATGTTTCCAGGGTTGACCATTTGTTATTGGCTAATGAACGATGTGATCTTCCCTGGGAAAGACTATTTCTCCAAGTCTCAGCATTTATTAGCTGCCTGTAGTTCCTTGTGTAGGATTAAAGCTTCCTGGGCTTTTTCCAGTGCACTGCAGTGTGTTGCTAGTTGTTCTTATTCTGTTCAAGTTTAGGCAGTCATTTCTTAAGGTGACAATGGCACTGATATAGCTTGAAAATATGAGATAATTCAAAGGGAATTTAAAGAGCATTTGATCCATACATTTGAACATAAATAAAGATAAGCTTCGATGTTTGATATGTTTGCGGTGCAGCATTTTAGAATAACTACTATATATCCAGATCTTTAATTCACTGTTGACTTATTTTATTGAGCATTGACAAGCACCTGAGAATGTCATTGTAATGTAATTCACACTGGTAGATGCATATGACTGAATAAAAATGTAATCCTGCAAGTATATTGACAATGATAAATACTAGGCTGGGCAATTTTTAAAAATAACATGGCAATGTCTAAAGGATGCTGCATCATATTTGGAGTCCTAACGTAAGCATTTTGGTCTACTGTAGATTTTATCTGAACTACTATCCAAGACTCTTTGTACAGCTACACCAAAGTGTTCTAAAAATAACTTTAGTGACTAAGGCAGCATAGAAAATGCTCTTATGGATTAAACATTTTGACTATATCTGTCTCACGATTTTCTTTATTTTCCCAAGAATATGTAAGACATGGTATATGAGGCATTATAACTTGTAAATATTTCACCTAAATTAATAAGTAAAAACAAAAAAAACCTTTTACTTCAATCTAATAGAAACATGGGTAAACAGAACCCTTCCATTCCTAAATAAAAGGTAATTTGATGCCTGGGTAACTTGAGATTCTTCTTAGAAGATGGTTAAAAGGAATGTAAGCAAGTCAAACTCAGGAGGGATGGCAAGCCAGATGGACACATTAGAAATGGAGAGCATGAAGAATATAGATTTCTGACTTCCTGGAAACAAGAGTGGCAACAGAATTTAGAAACAAACACATGGGGAGTTATAGCTGTGACTGACAGACACAAGCACTTGATGTCTCTAAATAAGACTGTTTGCTAAGGAATGCACAGAAGAAACCTACAGAGACCCCTCTAAAGACCATTTACAAGTGGGTTTCATTGCCTTCTACACCATTTTCAAGGCCAAACTTCTTGTTTTGTGTCATGCATTTTAATTTGGTGGAGAGAAATATGTATTTCATAATTTTCTCTATTTGGTGATGTTTCTGAAAGTTACTATTTTGACCATTTTGAAGTCAGATATTAAAAATTAATATGGGATATGGTCACACAATACAAATATTTTTTTAAATAGAAGGAAAATGAACAAAAGCATATAGATAAGTTGTTCCCAAAACTTGAAAAAACTTTGTTTACAATGACTATGTTTGTTCTGAAATGAAACAAACAGTAACAAAACTCAGCATGGTTTGAGCTTCCATTCATGTATTTTGTGAGTTACACGTTACTGAGCTACCTATAATGAGACAGCCACAATCTGTGTGTCCGGGAGTGCAAACATACTAGTTGTTATTTAGAGTCTATTTTGATTGACTATTTAACACATTAGCACATGTCCAAGTCAAATAAGGAGGTCAGAGTTTTCCTGGACGTGCATTTCTCCAACTAGGAATCTGTGTGTGGAATTAAAAACCAACTTACCTGAGGAACACTTTTGTGGGTGATTTGAAGTCTCCTGCTTGGATACAGAGATCTGAAACTCCTTTTTCCTCAGCGGTAATGGGATAATAACTTTTACTGGTTTTCAACTGCATGCATAAAGACTTTTGTGTTCTTTCTAAAAGAAGACTGTATCTAGGATGTAGGTAGAAATGGTATTGGCTTAGGAGAATAGCAGTATTAAGTTTTCTTCTGGGGTTTGAGGACCTCTGCAATCATGGGTAGTTGTCTATGGTTACAGTACTGGAGATGAGTTCCCTCCTGTAGAGTGGGCCTTACATGCAATTTGAAGGCTGTTTGTTACCCATAAGATACTGGTACTCCTTTGGAGAAGTCTTCCAAGTCATGTATTGTTGAAGTTCATTGGCTTTACAGCTAGGGAGGACTACTGATTTCTTTCCTCCTCTGGTAGTTTGTATAGCACCATAGGGTACTATGAGAGCTAGTCCTTGGGTGGCTTTGGTGGAAAGACTTATTGTTACAAGGAGGCTTCTGTGTCAGTTCTAGCTGGGCTCCTCCAAGACCTTTGTCCAAAATGTCTTCAGCAATGTGGACTTATGCTCAAATTCTGAGAGGCAAAGAAGGCAACATGGGTGTGTCTGTGTGTATATACATACGTGTGTGTGTGTGTGTGTGTGTGTGTGTGTGTAATATATGCAACAACAATAAATAAGAGGCAATAAATAAACAATAAATAAATTGATTTGAGAGGAATGGGGGATATGGGAAGAGTTTGACAGCAGGAGGGGAAATTATAAATAAAATACTGATGTATGAAAATCTCAAGAAATTATTAAATTAAAAGTTGGCTTTATATTTTGAACAATGGAATAGGATATGTATTGTCCGAGGACTGTTTAAAATATCTCAGTGTATCTCATGTGTATTAGTTTCTCATTTTTAAAAGCAGGGTGTGGCCTGCCATTTCTGTTCTTTAGGGTCACAAGATAGGTGAGTCATCATGCGCCCAAACTTTTCCTTTGAATAAAACTTGGAGAATTTCAAAACTAGAGCTCTTCTGTGCTGGTAGTTTCAGATCAAGCCTTTGGTGTCTCACTCATCCCTATGCTTAATGGGGACAGAACTAATTCTTTAGTACATGACATGAGTCTACATTCAATTTTCTAGGCTGCTCAGGTATAGGGTTGCAGTTTGTTTGGTAGATTATGCGTTGAATTATATATTAGACTTCTTGAGTCTTTAAATTTTGTCTCATTTTGAAAAAAAGTATAGGTTTGATCTGGTTAGGCATACAAAGTAGAGTTTGAGAGATCTGCAGTGGAGGAACAAATTTTAAGTTTCCCAACAAACACCTTAAGTGGCTTACATGCATTGTATTCATTTTTTTCTGGGAAAAATATCTGTAATTCTATTGCAACTTAAGGTTATCTGACATTTAAATTAAGAATTAATGATATAATGAAAACAATCAGCCATCTACAGAAAGATTTCAACATTATCAGCACTAATAAGAATGTATAGAATACGAGGGAATACCAAGCAGTTACTTTACTGGATAGTGCCTACAGAAAATTAAACAAAAATTCCAAAAACCAAATAAATTAAAAATATTACTTATGGCAAAAATATGATTTATGGCATTGTATTTTGTCTGAAGGAGAAACCTGAAAAACTTACATTCAAAGTAAGATACAATTATAATTATACAGAAATAACAAATACACCTTTAAGATGTGAGCCAGAAAGAAGATTGTCTCAAAAACCCAAAAACCAGCCTATACAAACTTATATACAGTAGTCATTGCTTGTAAAGCCAGTATAAAGATCACAGGGCTCTCCATCTTTCTTCTGCTCTCACATTTGCCAACCAATCTCACAACACTCTGTCTTTCGCTGTTGACACATATGCCCACAGCTAGACAAATCCTGAATAATGGATTTACACACTTGCTTTCCTTAGCAGGTGGACTTCTTGATATAAATTAACAAAATGGCATCTGGCTTGGTTACTATTACTCTGCTCCAAAGGTGACGTTTCATCTCAGCTCGTTCTTTATGGATCACTGAAAGTTGTGGCTTCTTGGAAGATTTAAAGTCTGATAAAAAGTGTGAGTAAAGTTTGTCTCAAAAAAATTCTTCCCTGTTGGTCTCACCCTCCCTGGGGAGTGGATGGGAGGTGGGATGGGGGTTAGTGGTGGGCATGGGAGGTGGGAGGGAGAGGGAACTGGTACTGATATATAAAATAAGATTGTTTTCAATGTAAATAAAAATTTACTAAAAATAAACAAAAAATCCACCAAACAAAATAAAAACATAAAAACAAAAATGTTCGCTGCTTTGGAAAGAATGATTGTCATGAGAATCTCTTCACCAGGAGGATCTTGTTAACATTTTCATTAATACTTAGAACACATATAAAGCTCACCGCCGTCATCCAGGTCCTCTGATTTAGAATGAAGTTGACTTTGAAGATATTTCATTAGATAGATTCATTAGATTAGAATCACTAGATTAAAAGCTTTTTATATTCACTGAATTTTCATGTAATTCAACAACAAATATTTACGTGACTTGTCAGTTACTTAAGCCTGTACAAACCCCTAGTGACATAGCAAATACTAGCTTGGTCTAAATTCTGCTTTCTAGAATTGTCCTTTAAAGGTTTTCTAGAGTCCTGAACATTCATGAGTAATAGAGTTCTCTGAAAGAAATGATGATAAATGCAAGGTTAGCTGTAGAGTAAGGTGAGTCTGACCTGAAAGCAGAAAATTGCTCAGGCTTATCCCTACAGACCTCAGATCTAACCTATGTGTTAGTGATCATCATAGTATTTTGCAACATTTTTTTAGATTTGAATATGTGTAACAATAATAGAAAGAGGCTCAAGTAGGATTTAAAAAGATAATAGCTCATAGTTAATAAAATTAATGCAATTTGTTGTACTCTATGCTTTGTTCTGTATAGTTTAATTATGCATGTTGGCAATGTGTAGATACATATACAGAAACTGAAAATGTTCTAGAATTAATTTCAATATGGTATCACTATAGATGAAATGAATCATTAAGATTTTAAAGTTTTCTACTTTAAGGCTAATTTATTTAGCCTTCTCAACACTGTAAGACGTATCCCTTTAGTTTTCAAATACATGTCTCATTATATTCCTGAGCATCGACTTCTTGGGGTAACCGATTTTGTTCGTGCTAATGCTAAAGAAAAATAGATGCTGATTATCTGACTGTTTAGCACTTTATCTTGAGCATGGATGTGTGTAAAATTTTAGAAGACATTTGTTGGTTTCAGAATGGGCATCAAAGGAAAGGAAATGTTTTGTGTTATGTCAATACAAATGGTGAGCACAGCTACACTGAAATATCTCCCTGCCCATGGCCTGATAATTTCCTGGTAGTCTGCTCCCTCCTCCCCATATGTGAACATATATTTGTATAGCTATGTGGAAGCTAACAGTTAACATCATGTGTCTACTCAAAAGGTGTCTACTCAAATTTTTCTCTACATTCTTTCTTTCTTTCTTTCTTTCTTTCTTTCTTTCTTTCTTTCTTTCTTTCTGTTTTTCTTTCTTTCATTATTTCTTTTTTTGAGACAGGGGTTTTCACTGGAGCTCTCTGTTTAAACTAGAACAGCAAGCCCCAGAGATTTTCTTGTCTTCATCTCATCATCAATGGCATTATAGACACATGCTGCTGACATTATAGACACATGTGTGCTCTGGGGATTCCAACTTGGGTTTGCTTGCTTGTACAACAATCACTCTAGCCACGGAGCCATCTCCTCAGATTCATTGCTTCAGAGTTTTAGAACAAATAATGTCATAGTCTTCCCAAGTGGGGAGAGAGTGATGAGTTCCTGGAACAAAAGTATCAGAAACATTGGGGAAGTTATCCAGAGAACTGTGGTCTCCTAGATTAGAGAGAAACAAAAAATAGATGATTTAGATATAGCTTGAATGGAGGTCATTTATTAGTTGTCCATTTCTTTATTTAGACAGTGTGCAAGCATGAATTTGACAGCTAGACCTTTGTTCTACACACTATATCAGGACAGTAATTCAATCACACTGCAGACTCATTGGCTTCATTCCTTGAGTTGTAAAGTCTAGAGGAAAGCTTCACAGAGCAATCCCTGTGCATGTAGCAGCATGTGCAATACGCTGAAGATGATGACAATAATGAGTGAGGACTATGATGACAGAAAACATCTTAAAGTCCTAAATTGGATAATGGAAAATGAGATATTTAGGAAAGCACAAGCCGGAGCAGCAGAAAGAGTCGCACATTACTTTGCAAGAAAAGAATTTGTCACCCTGAGGTCAGATCATGGAGAGATATAGACAGACTTGGAGTCATCTTTAAAAACTCTGTGGTATGATTTTTTGTGTATGAAATGATTTAGTCTGTGGTTATACCACAATTTTCTTAGTCATTTCTTTATTAACCATCTTATAACACCTACCTGGGTGTGTAAATATTTGTAAGTTTAGGTTTAACGTCTGCATTGATTCTCAGAAGAAAATTTTTGTCTCAAAGGGCATGGTTAGTTGTATGAGTGTTAACTATACCATCACAATGGTTTCTAGAAATCTGTACTACTTTATGTTCAAGAAAGCAGTGTATAGTGAAGATTAATGTAGACCTGAGTGACTAAAATGGAAAAAGGAAAGTCACAACTAGACTGTGCTGATGGCTCTGGCTCCATGCACAATGCTTTCACACATATTACATTATTTAAATATCACAGCTGCTCTGTGAAACATTCCATGGTTGAAATTAAGACTCAAAAAAAAAAAACAAACAAACAAAAAAACAAGAAACAACCCCAGGAAACCAGCCTGACTGATACACATATACTGAAAAAGGTGAGAAAAACCGGGAAGTACCTTCCAGATGGCAGAAACTGTTGGAGCATAAAGTTTTTAGCAAGTATAGTTTTGTGGTCTTTGAGGTGCCACCAAAATAGAAATCTTGATCTTTCTGTGTGTTCTGAGCCAAATGAAGAATGAGACCCTCAAGGAATAGAGGAACAAAAACACCCCTACTGTAGGTAAAACTAGCATCTTGAAATGAGTCATCAAAGGGAACTGTCCCACTCTAAGCTACCTAACTTCACTGTTGCTCCATGTAGTACCAAAATCCTGAAAAGTAATGATATGGAATTTAAAAAAAAGGGTTATATACGTGTGTCTGCATTTAGACCAAAAGGAGCTAAACTGTAGGTGGATTGTTTCTCCTGTTTATTTCAATAATTAAAGTATCACTTACTGTGGAAAAAGGAATTAGTAAGGGGATGAGAAAACTCATGCCACTTTGTGAAGGAGCCTTCCTTCCATGAAAGAGACAAAACCAGGAGAACTCAGTTGTGACTTCCTCCTCCTGGGCATGCGCAGAGTAGTGCAGAGTGGTCAGTCAGGTGCTCTATGGGTGACTCCTAAGGGGCTGAGCTGCGGCGCTGCGTAGCTATCCTAGGGCGATGTGAAGCTATGATGGGCGATGCTTACTCTGGCTTTCAGCTGCTACTGATGACAGTGGAGAAGCAGAACGAATTCCATTGCTTTTATGTCACCACGTGTCTTCTGACTACTCTGTTTGTTGAACTCCAAGCTGATGGATAAGTCACGAGTGTTTCTGTTTGATTTTTAATTACATTTTTAGTTACCTAAAAAACGATTTTTAAGTTTAAACGTGTTTTGATCATATTTGTCCCCTCCCCCTAGTCCTTCCAGATTCTTCCTCACTTTACACACCGAATTTTAAGTTCTTTCTCATAAAAACAAAAACCCAATACAATCCTTTCAACCAAGAAGACAAAACCAAGAAGACAATACCCAAACAGCCTAAACACCACCCCCACAAACCAAACAAAAACACACAAAATAACTGGAGTCCCTTTTATGTTCATCAACTACTCCCAAACATGGGCGATGCCCTGGAGTGCTGGATATATCCAGTGTCACTCTATTGGAAAACAAACAAAAATATTTTCCTCTCTCAGCAGATACAAATGACAGTTTAGTTATTAACTTTATCCTAGCGACTAGATTTTCATTCATTCACTCATTCTTTATGCTAAGGCAAAACAAACACTATCATATCAAAGTTGGACACCATAACCCAACAGAAGAAAAAGACCCCAATACAAGGCTCAAGAATCAGAGCTCCACTCATTCACACACTCAGGAATCCTATGAAAACACTAAACTAGAAGCCATCAACTGTATGCTGAGGACCTTCTACAGCCATGTGTAGGTAGGCCCCACGCTTGCTGTTTTGGTCTCAGTGAGATAATATGAACTTTGCTCAGTTGAGTCAGAGGGTCTTTGTCTCCTGGTGCCTTTTCTCCTCTCTGACTTTCACACTCTTTCTACCTCATCTTCTGCAGGGTTCCATGAGCTCTGGGACAAGATGGGAGGCATTTAGTGGAGACATCCCACCTAGGGCTGAAGAAACACAAGGTTTTAAAGAAGGGTTTCAACACTTCTTGTACCGGGTGATCCTTCTGGCTGGCATTCTTTCTTCCCTATGTGCTGCTTCTATGGGCCACAGTTATAGTCAGTAAGAGAAAAGTTGGCAGTGAAATAATTCTACCACAGAAATTATTCTAAAGTTATTCTTCAGGATTAGGAATATCCAATAGACAAATATATGATAAAATCACCAATTTAATCTTTATCGTGAGGGGGCAGGGTGTCTCTTATGAAGTGACTAAGGTAATGCCATACTTGTCCCAACATTATTTCGTGCCTGCCTGGTCACTTCTCAGCCTTCCACCCTTAACAGCCACATTCACCTTTGTCGATGCTTCCGGGACTATTCATGATCTTGATCATGGTCCAAACGTATTATGCAGTGTCTGGAAGATACTGCTGGGCCTTGCAAAGCAGATGTTCCTAGGAAACTCTAAATCCCTCAGTAATGTAACACCTCCCTCCTCCTCCCCTTGAGCACTGATGCAATTATGGTTTTTGTCTTTAAAAATGATGTACTCCTGAGCTTGGGCACCAAGAAACTCAAGCCTGCTTTTGGTCTGCCATGAATACACAGGACTTAAAAGTTTCAATAGGCTTAATTAGCATTGGTTGTTAATAACAACTACCTTCCATTGATCATTTCACATGCACCAAATCCTTACTGTTTAGGTCATTGTCAAAGTCTCTGTGTGAAAAAAAAAGAGATTCCATAGACAACTTGCATACCAAGTACATAGATGATGCCTGTGGGGCAGAGAAGCCGTGCAGAACAATGGTAGCATCTGTAGAAATGACAGAGAGGCATGCTTAAGTTCCCCTTAAAGGATAATACTGCCATAAGGGGCAGACAATGTCTTCTTCATATAGAGTCCCTTAAAGAGTCCGATAAAGGCTCTTTTCCAATTCATAAGAAACAGTTGTAAAATGTTGCTGTGCCTTATGGTTTAATTGAAGCCTGTTGCTGCGTACCTCATGTTCTGTAATTGAGATTCACTCTGAAAGTGAAAAACTCGTCTGAATTCACATCAGTAGAGACCCTTCCATCACCACACACACAGTAAGTTAATAAAATAGGCTTACTATACATCAGTGGTTAACATAAGCTTTGTTTTTATTAGGGAGATTATTTCAAGGTTAAAACAAACTGAGCAGAATGTGTTATGATAAATCTTTCTGCCAAAGCCGCCCGAGCCCTACTGCCACGTGGGTGGTCTCTGCCAGCAACCCGATTTCTGCCCACTGTGTGGATGGACAAAATAATACAGAGACATATTAGGTACAAAGTTGCTTGGCCAATGACTAGGATTCTCATCTGTTAGTTCAGTCTTCATTATCATAAATCTATATATTTTATAAGACTTATCTTATAGAGGATGACTTTTGCTGGCGCCCTCTCTTGCCGGTGGCTCACATCCTGCTGTTGGAGGAGGCGAAGGAGAAAGGGTACTTCCTGTTTCTCCTTGCTTAAATATGAGTCTCCTTGCTAAGTCATTTCCTGCCTGGAACACCACTTCTCTACTACATTTCCCAGAATCCTCTTTGACTCCTAGTCCCGTCTAACTTGCTGCCTCATTGGCCAAACAGAACTTTATTAAACAATTAGTAAGATAAACGTACACAGAAGTACTTCCCCCATCATCTCCTCTTTTCTGTCTAAATAAACAGAAAGATAACTTATCTTTTATAATAACTGAAGAAAACTATAACCATAATTTTGGATACTTTACACTGTTAAGTTTTAAACCTTTTTTAGACTAAAAGGGGAATTGTAGGGGAACCGGTAGCCACGCCTGCTTAGGGGCTGACTACAGGTCCTCTAGGGCGTGGTCAGGGTGAAGTAGAGTGGGAGGCTGTCAGGTGGCTGGTCACTTTCGGTTTCGTTTTCCGCTTGCTGTACAGACTGTTGCTGCCCGGGCTGGCCAGGTCGCTCTGTAAGTAAGGCTTTTTCTCTATTAAAATCCCTTGTATTTCTACCTGGCTCCGTATTGGTAATTTCCCTCCATAAGAATGGGTAGATGTTCTCACCAGGCTTACTCCTCTTACAAACATTACCTGGATTGATATGAACGAGCGCTATGTGAATCATAGGGCTCGAGTGCTGATGGATAGATAACCTGTTGGAGGAGTTGGGGGTGACTTAAGAATATGGATTGTGATGGCCAGTCTGTCTTATCTCAACAATGTGCTGATTTCATCATAGCCTGTAACTATCCCCAAGAAATACAAGCCACAGACAGGAACACCTGGGTGGTTCCAGATTACATGGGAATGTCTTGTATATTCTCATAAATAACCAGTGGATACATTGCCAACGACTTTAAAAAACTGTTGCGTATAGTTGAGGTTATTACTCTCCTGTATGGACTAAAAATGCTACCCTAACACTTGTGTTTATGGCTCATAGAAGCCAAGGGACTCTTGCACAGAGTTAGTCCTTGGTGTGCCTGCCACTGTGCTGGGCAGATGAAGACAGTTCCGTGAATCCTGACTGCACATTTCCTCCAGCAGGAACAGCTGGAAGTGGAGGCAGCTCTGGGGCTCCTTCGATGCCTTTCTGTGCTCAGAGGCAGATCTTCTGTGCTCAGAGGCAGATCTCTGCCCGGTTTATACATGGACGCTCTCAGTAGATGACAGGATTGTGCACATCTGCACTTTGTGAGTGTCGTTTGCATTCTCCCGACAGATTTAACTTTCATCTGCTGTTTTCTCAGTACTTTCCAGAACCCTGCTCTTGGGATCCAACATATTCCCAGAGATCCCTGAACAGCCACTGCTTTCTATCACGGAACATCAAATGGCGTGTAGTTTATAAGCAAAATGATCACAATGTGCTGCAAAAGGCCGCATTTCCTCTCCTCCTCCACTGCCTCCTCTTTTTCCTTCTACTGAAAGGAATAGGTTCCTTCTCATGCCAGGGCCATCACTGGAAACCGTTTTTCATAGACTAGCTAAGAAAACGACAGAATCTGGATACATTTTAATATGAGAGGGGCAAATATACAAAGAAGATGTTTTAAAACATTTTTTGAATCTTTTGTTTGAAAGGCCACTAAATATTTTTTAACTGATGTTTGTGGAAAGACAGGTACATATACAGATATTTGGGCCCCACAGAAAAGAAGCCCCAAAGGTACCCTTGGTTTAGATCAGGTCAGCGCAACCTCTGTTTTCAGTTGTGTTTCCCTTAATGACAAAGATACAATACCAGCACCTGATCATAACAAATCATCACGCAGGAGACTCCAAAAGGCCACAGAGCTCCAAATCTTCCCTTTGTATTGCAATTACAGGAACACCTGTGTTACCACACTGTGTACTGAGCCCATGAAACATAATGTTCCGAGCTGTCAAAACGTCTCATTTCTTGCCTTTAAATCAGGGGCTTAATTGTGGCTGATCTGCCTGTTATGTCATGCTATGCTTCATTTAGAGGCATACAGCACAAAGGCTAATAATGGAGATTGTATTCAAAGTGCTCTTGTCAGTATCCACCGAGCTACGGGTAGCTTTCTTTAAATAAAATTTAGAGCATGCTTATAGAAAGGAAAATAGGGCTTCCATAATGAAAACCAAATTCCCAAATCACAAGGATGCTTGAGCAGAATGTACTAAGCGGGACTCAAGTTCAAGGGCTTTTACATATTCTAGCTTTAAAAGCTGAGTTTGACTGCCTACCCAAGATCAGCAGCATAAAATGTGGTTTGTTCACTGACTGATATTGTATAGTGCAACATCTGGACCAATTCTCAGTGCCATCTGTGTTTTGTTTGTCTGTTTGTTTGTTTTATGTTTTTTAAATTCCAAATCAGATCCAGTGATCTGGAAAGGGTACTGCCTAGTGAAAGAAAGGGTTGGTACCATGAATTTAAATAGGTAGATATTTTAAATTACATGTAATGTTTCATGACTAATATAAATAGCTTTAGATTACTAGTAGTTCATTTCACTGAAATGGACCTAGAATCATAAACATGAAGATTTTCCTGGGATACTCTTAGCAAGAGTGTTTGCTGCTTTTGTCTTTAGTAGCAACTATGAAGAGAGTTGGGAAGAATATAAAATAATAGAAGCTAATAAATGGGACAATAAAACCAGATTACAAAAAGATCCATATTCTATGATATCAGGTATATAACAGAAAAAGACAAAGGTTAAATTTTGAAGCATAAAAATACTCATTTTTACGTGTTCTTTTGCTTACTATAAAATTCTCCAGGGTAATGAGATTGCTGAGGCAAAAGCTGTGTTTGTCTTTGGTCTCAGCCCCCATAGACCGCTTAGACTAAGGCTTCAGATATAAGCTAAGTATACTGAATTAGGATAAATTCAGATTTGATTCTTTAAAAATCTCTGCAGCTAGATCTGAGTTTTAGACATTCAGAGGCATCTAGTGAAATTATTGGATGCACATTCAGTGAGCTCACTCAATATAGATTCAGTTACCCAACGGTCTCAAGAGAGCCTAAGACATTTCTATAAAGCAACTGCAAAGTTTAAAACAATGTTACTTGAGCTCAAAAATTCTGAAAAGCTTTTCATAAAATGAAAACATAGAATAAACTTGTATTTGATGTATGTAAAACATTCTAAAGTGGAAATTAGGAAGCTAAACTCAAATCTCAATTTTGTTGAACAATGCATTCTTGACAAGGGAATCCTTTTTTCTTTTCTTTCTTTTTTTTTTTTTTGGTTTTTCGAGACAGGGTTTCTCTGTAGCTTTAGAGTCTATCCTGGCACTCACTCTGGAGACCAGGCTGGCCTCGAACTCACAGAGATTCACCTGCCTCTGCCTTCCAAGTGCTGGGATTATAGGCATGCAACACCAATGCCCGGTGGGAAATTTATTCTTACAAGGTAAAGATAATGCTAAAAGTTCCCAACATAAGTAGTTTTGATGCTAAGGGAGAACACTAATTTTATAGAATGAACATGGGCCACAAATGTGTTTGATGAAAATTAATCAATTGGAGCAAGAAACCTATTACTAAAAATTAAATTAATTAAGTAGGCATGAAAATAAAACCCAGAAAGGTTTTATTTATCAGAATTGGCTAAAGACAGGATTAGTAGTAATTATACTGATTTTATTCAGTTTTGTTTCAAACACCCACTCACAGGTATCTATCTACTGACCACTGTTTGTCATTTAGTGTGCTTAGACATGAGGACGTGACTATGAGTCAGTAGTAACCCCTGTTTTTGAGGAACTGATGTTCTACAAAGGAGAGCCAGGGCAAGTAAATGACAATGAATGACTCAGGGTAGTGGAAAAGGCCCATGGGTAAGAGTCATGAATCATGGCAGTGTGGGAAATATTTTAGTTGGATGATTAAAGTGATAGGACATTCAGCAGAGTCCTGAGTAAAAGGGCCATGGTGGTGAGGGAGATGCTTCCAAGCAGAAGAGTGACAAGCACTGAAGCCCAGAATCAGTTTATCTAGAACAGCAACGAAGCCAGTACAGGTAGAGCAGAGTGACTTAGAGATGGGTGGAAGGAAAGTGAGACCACAGAGTCATCATGACACATGCAAAGACTCCAGATTTCATTCTCGTGTAAAGGAAGACCACAGATGTGGCATAAAGTGATTTCATTTGTGTTCTTTTTTTTTTTTTTTAAATTTCACTATGTGAGGCAAAAAGGGAAGAGTGGAAGCAAGGAGAGCAATTAGGAAGCCAGTGAGTAATAGACTGCACACACACACACACACACACACACACACACACACACACACACACACACCCCTCACCACACCTATTAAAAGCATTTAATCTGGGAAGAAAATGGGTATGTGTGAACTCAGTCACATAGACTCAAACTTTAGATGGCTGGGAGGGGAAATAGAGCCAGAAAAGGAGAAAGAGAAGTGAGGCAGGAGTGGGGAAATGTGGAGAGTGATTGGTCTGAGGCTAAGTGGAAACAGTGCACAGCAAATGAAAAAGCATTTAACTGTGGAGTGTTGCTGCTGGTTAGGAAAGAAGAGAAACGAGGCTCTTCCATCTAATTTTAAGCCAGGGAGATTTCCAGAGCACTTAATGACAGCAGGTTTCAATGTAGCACTTGGGATGAAAACTTGTCCAGCTGAAGTTTAGAGAAGAACGGGAAGAAAACAGACAGTAATGCTCAGCCATCCCTGAATATAGCACAGTAGATATTTATAAAAATAACCTCTTTTGTTCTAATTGTTTCTGTTTTCAATTGCAATGCGGGTCAAGGTGCCTACCCAAGTATCCATAAGGGAAACTGTTGTTAAATGTAAGGAATTACATGCAATAATTACATGGAAGACAGAGCATGAACTAAACTGAAAAGTGAAATCAAGGCATCAGGCAGTATTGAAGACATACACAATACAGTTAATGACATTTTTCATGGGTATTAATTTATTAGTCAGCTTGGTAAACTACTGAATTTATAAAGTTAAAACTAAAACAAAGTTAAATACTAGAAAAAAGCAATGTTAATTGACATGCACATATTCTTAGAAAATAAAAGACTAGCACACCAAAATTTTTAAGTGTCATTTTAAAATTGCTATAGGGAAAGTATTTTTAAAGATTATAAATATTAATGAATAAGGAAAAGGAGAGTGTGCTGGACCTGGGCAGCAATCTTCCTAAGCAGTTTGGCCGTGAAAGCCAAGCTTGTGTATTCTGGATGACAGGGATTACCTTCCACTTGTAGACTGAGGACCAGTCAGAAAAATAAAGCCCTGCAGACACAGCCTGAAGGATGACTTCTAGGCAGATGCACCTGACCATGGCCAAGAACTTAATGAGTAGTCACTCATTATGAATTTTTCTTGCTGTGGCTGAAACCTTGCTTTGAATTCTTATTTAAGCAATGATGTTTACTTAGTAAAGTGACTTTTAAAACGCAGAAAAGGGGACAACCTTAGGTCCATCAGAGATGAACAGTGATAACTTCCCACACATTCACTCCTATGTGCCTACCTAATGTTTGATTTCCCATTTTCAGAGAGAAATGTTTCCATTTTGAGATAAGTTTATGTTAACAAAAGGCAAGCAAGTGACTTAATTAAAAAATTAAGTGTATTATAGCAGAAATATGCTGTAGCTTTAGGATGAACAAAGATTATGGACCACAAATTATCTTTGTTACCATTCTCATGTTGGCTCATGCACACTTCTGATGTGAAAATTCTTGGTGCTGCTCCTGTGTTTACATAGCCATGATGCTGACAGTCTATAGGACTGAGCTGGATTCCCCATCCCACTTCTTGGTATGAATCTTGAAAATAGTGGGCTTTTAAATCTTAATATGTTGCAATGATAGAAACTGTCATTACAACAAAGATGTTTATTCTGATTTGATATTGTTAAGAAAAATGAATAATTTATTATTCCTAGATGCTTTCATCTACATATACAATGTATTTGATCACATCTACCTTTTCCAACCATCCTCTTGCTCTCTCCGACTCCTCTCTGAGTTATTCCCCTCAATTTCATATCCTCCTCTTTTTATTTTTTAACCCACTGAGTTCAATTTGTGTTGCCCATATGAATTTGGATGTGGGGCCACACACTGGCATATGATTGATCTATGGAGAAAACTCTTTTTCTCCCAGCAACCAACAGCTAATAATTCCATAGCTAGGGGTGGGGGGATCATGCGTTTCTCTCCACTCCATGCTGGCACGTTGACATTCTTGATCTTGTGCTATAGCTGCTATGATTTAAGGAAGCAAAGGTCCTGTCATGTCCAGAAGACACTGCACATGTGTCTTCCAGCATCTTTCCACCTCCTCTTCTAAGACAGTCTCTGAACCTGGAGGGAAGCAAGTGTGATGGAGTTGTCGTGCTGAGAACTTCATGGTTGCTCATTCTGATAAAAGTAACTTTCATACTTAGGATATTAATCACAGCAAAGGAGATGCTTGATTGAAAATATATCAGTATATTTTTAGACATCATTTACCCAAACTGTAGTAATGGTTTGAGGTACTAAGAATGTTAGTATATAAAGTCAATGAAGTATTTTGAAAATTATTGTGTACACCAAAGTGTTAGACAAATTGCTTTTCTAAATTAGAGCTCTATTATTTTTTTCTATTAGATACAGCTCTAAGCCACTTGCAAATGTCCCCAAATAAGACAAAGTCAACTGCCCTCTACAGAAACAACTGCTTCTTTTGTTTTCCACCGGGGAGAAGTAAAGCCTAATTAGAAACAGAAGTGAAATTAGGCACAAATTTTCTTCAGTTTTTTTTTTTCCTCTGAAGCTACAACATGGCTATAGCACTGGGCTTGACTTTTCTTTAATTCAGAGAAACTAAATCTTGCCTATGGAGATTGAAACTATGACACCAGTCTTCCTTGCACCATTTCTTAGCAAATTCAACTCTAAGTGAATATACCAAAAAGACTAAGTTGAAATAATTTCTGATAATTTCAGGTGCTTCCTTTAGACTTCCTAATACTGTGGCAGATTTCAGCTGCATGCTTTGTCTGCAGATGAATTTTGAATGTTGCACCAATAACAGCACCATGTTATTAGTCTGGTGCTGAGATTAAAGGCTTTTATGCTGTAATGAAAATGATACCCACATGTTTTCTAATTAAAGGACCCGATTTGGCCAGAAATAAAATTAAATCCATTAAATAGATAATGCTGGCCGTTTGTGCAAAATGCTGAAATAATTAAATTAATATTAACGCATGATTCTAAGTACAAAGGCAAAGGCCCTTCCTGTGTCCATGGGTTTAATACTTCGTGTTCATTACTGTTTCTGTTCAGTCCCCCATTTTCCTTTTAGGCTTAAGAAACATGTGCTCATTCGTGCTGCTTTCAATTTGCAAGTATGTTGTGAGAAGTGAGATAATTTTAGATCTGTTCTTGAAACCTTGTGCTGAGTAAAAATGAATAGCTTATTAGATTTGCAAAATTTGAGTTTAGGAGAAAATGATATCAAACTTCTGCATGTAAATCTTCAGTGGCCCACTGAAGAGAGTCCCCACTGAAGAGGAGTCCTACTGAAGAGAGTCCCCACTGAAGACGAGTCTCACTGAAGAGGAGTCCCCACTGAAGAGAGTCCCCACTGAAGAGCCCACTGAAGACGAGTCCTACTGAAGAGGAGTTCCCACTGAAGAGAGTCCCCACTGAAGATGTGTCCCCACTGAAGAGAGTCCGCACTGAAGAGAGTCCCCACTGAAGTGAGTCCCCACTGAAGACGAGTCCCACTGAAGAGGAGTTCCCACTGAAGAGGAGTTCCCACTGAAGAGAGTCCCCACTGAAGAGAGTCCCCACTGAAGAGAGTCCCCACTGAAGACGAGTCCCCACTGAAGACGAGTCCCACTGAAGAGGAGTTCCCACTGAAGAGGAGTTCCCAGTGAAGAGAGTCCCCACTGAAGAGAGTCCCCACTGAAGAGAGTCCCCACTGAAGACGTGTCCCCACTGAAGATGTGTCCCCACTGAAGAGAGTCCCCACTGAAGACGAGTCCTACTGAAGAGGAGTTCCCACTGAAGAGAGTCCCCACTGAAGATGTGTCCCCACTGAAGAGAGTCCGCACTGAAGAGAGTCCCCACTGAAGTGAGTCCCCACTGAAGAGAGTCCCCACTGAAGACGAGTCCCCACTGAAGACGAGTCCCCACTGAAGAGAGTCCCCATGAACATGTGTCCCCAGTGAAGAGAGTCCCCACTGAACATGTGTCCCCACTGAAGATGAGTCCCACTGAAAAGGAGTCCCAACTGAAGAGGAGTTCCCACTCTGCTCATCTCTTTCCTAACTTGTATACCAGTCTCTCCGATTTGGGCTTTGGCTAACTAATGATTCTGTTTCCCACTTACCTCAAAGCCCCTGCTTTTTTTTTTTTTGGCCCTGGGCATTTAGACATCACCCTCCCCTTGCACCTAGGATGCTCTGTCCTGCTGTTGCTTAGTTAACCTTTTTCTTCCTGAAGTGTCAGCCTAGAAGACGTTTTCTGTAGGCATGCCTCTTTGTCAGCAAAGCTTCCAGTAGGGGCCTACAGGTAAACCCTCTGAGGTGTACAGTGGTCTCATGGCTGCTGCACTCACTGCCTATAGACCATTGCTTGTTTCTTTACTCTTGGTCTCTCACTTGATTTCCCACTCTCAGAGTGTAGGAACCACGTCTTCCTTTAGTGGATTGTATGTCTTATAGCAAGTATACACAATTGCTTAAGTGCCTTCCCTTTGTGCTTTACAGGGGATTGAACCTAGGGCACTTAGAATGCTACACAAGCATGTCACCAGTGCCAGCGCCAGTGACCGAAGAACCAGACCAGGTGAGAGCCTGCGGATTAAGAAGGACACAACTCGGGTCATTCCGTAGAAGCGAATGCCATCGGTTGATTGCAGCCAGCAGTTTATATACAATCATAACAATAGGAAGTGAAAAATTACCACCTGCTAACAGAACGCATTCCCACCCCTATCATAAACAAGGAAACTGTAACTCCTGCCCAAGGCCAGCGAAGCAGGAAGGGGCTGGGGGCAAGGCCCAATGTCTCAAAACAGGAAGTAACAAAAGGTCAGCACAGGCCTGAAGGTGGAGTCTATACCCAACAGTAAGGGTTCATAACAGGATGCTGATGCTAGTGGGGTGAGGCCTGAAAACAGAAGGTGCTCATGGTTGTGCTGGAAAACTACTCACAGAGACTCCATGGGGGCTGGGTCCTAACATCTTCCCCTTGTTTGTTTTATAGATGGCACCTGTCTTAGGTTCAATCCCATATCAAAATAACTTCTTTGCCGGTCCCTGAGTATCATCCTAGTCTTCATGACCTCTGTCTTAGGCAGAAGTGATACGGGAAAGTTGCCCGTCATAGGTAGCTCTCTGTCAAAGAGACTAAGCCAACAGGTGCAGAAGGGTTATCTGCAGCCAGTGGCAACAAGATTTGTCTGGTAACGGCCTGAGACTGGCAGTGCTGATGACCAAGTTGGAAGTAAAAACTAATCCAGCACAGGCAATGGCTAAGGTAATAAAGTCCAAAGAGCCAAGGCCTGCCGAATCTTTTACAAGGTGGCCTGTATGGGCAGCCAGGTGTAGGATTCCTGCTTCGACAAGAGGGGGCACACGAGGTGGGTGTTGGTGGCACTCGCCTTTAATCCCAGCACTCGGGAAGCAGAGGCAGGCAGATCTTTGTGAGTTCGAGGCCAGCCTGGTCTCCAGAGCAAGTGCCAGGATAGGCTCCAAAGCTACACAGAGAAACCCTGTCTCGGGGGGGAAAAAAAAAAAAAGAGGGGGCACACGTGTATCATTAACTTTTTAAATGCTGATGGTAAGATTACGAAGTTTATAAAAGGCCCTTTAAGATAGGCATTCGGTTGTTTACAGTATAAAATAAATTTGCCACTTTATGAGGAGTAACACAAATGGCACAATATCCAAAAGAGCAGGTTACTCCATGAACTTCCTACACATAATCCAGTTGTTCTTGTAATAAAGTTATTTGCTGATTTAAATTTAAAAGCCCACGTTGTATATGTCCATGAGTAGCATTTTGAAGTGACAGAGCTGATGCAACCACTCCAGAAAGCTGATCCAAGGTGGCAGCAACAGCAGTTGTCTGGGTCAGGGCTACACCAGCAACTGCAGCAGCAGTAGCGGCTGTAGCAATAGCGGTCACAATGGCAAGGGTAATTTCAAAAATCTCTTTTTCTCGATAAAGTTTAGGGGAAACCTCGTGCTCACATTCAGCAGCAATGGAATCACTCCTGCAACTTGCACCAACACCATGGAGTCTTCAGCTCCCCAGCAATTTGTCAATTTTCAGGATCTGGAAGAACAATTAAGAGACCCTCCCTCCGGTGGTCCAGTTTGTTGTTATCTCTGCCAGCCAAACTGGGGCATGCAGACCACAGGCATCGCTATCTCGGTGCCTTCACCAATGCCCAGAAGATTTCCTGAGGCTGGACCATTGTCAACAGCAACAGGGTGCACACAGCATCCAGGAACCCAAACCAGGGATGAAGCATTCCTGGGAAAAATGCAAACAGATCCCCTCACCCACACTAATACAGGGTCAGGGCCCCAGATCCCTGATGAAAGCTCTTTCCGTCTAACTTCCCCGTAAGCCTAGTGGTCACCACCCCCCCCAATGTCTATCTGATGTGGAGCGACCTTGTTCATCAATCAATAAAAAATTCAAAATATATAAAACAGTAGATAAATGTGTAAGGGGGCTGGTGGTATACTCCCCCTTTTTTGTTTTAATTAAATAATTTTTAAGTGTAGTATGAGCTCTCTCAATAATAGCTTGGCCTTGTGGATTATAGGGTATGCCAGTTTTATGAGAGATAAAAAACTCAGAACAAAATTTTTGAAATCCACCACTAGTATAGGCAGGCCCGTTATCTGTTTTAACATATTTAGGAACATTCATAAAAGCAAAGGCAGTCAAGCAATGAGCCTTAACATCTTTAAGTTTTTCACTGCTATGGGCAGAAGCAAATATCATTCCTGAAAATATATCAATGGAAACATGAACAAATTTTAATTTCCCAAAGGAATGTATACAGGTAACATCCATTTGCCAAACATCTTTGGTATCAAACCTCGGGGATTTACCCCCACTGATGGAGAATAAATAAAAGGTGCAATTCGGGACACAGAGGTAGCAATTTGTAATGCTTGATCTTTGGTGCATCCAGTGTGAAATTTTAGTGATTGGGCATTAATATGAAACTTATTATGTAACTGCTGAGCCTTATCATATGAACTGGAATCTCGGGTTATAAAAACCTGTTGTGTTAAAGAATCTGCCAAAGCATTGCCCTCTGCCAAGGGTCCAGGGAGTGCAGAATGTCCCCTGATATGGCCAACAAAAAGTGAGCACCGTCTCTGCCAAAGCAAGGATTGCACCAATATAAGACAAGAACTCACCTTGGAAACTGGTGCAACATACTCAGAAGTTTCAATAGGCTTAATAATTTGAGCAACATAAACACTATCAGTATAAATATTAAGGGGTTCTTCAGGAAACAATGCCAAGGCCAGAGTCAAGACAGTTAGTTCTGCCAATTGTGCAAAAGAAGTGCCAATATTAATAGTTTGGGCTACCCCTTCAGATACTACAGAGGTTGTACCATTCACCAAACAGTCAGTAAATATAAGACGTCCCTGTGGGAGAGCTTCAGCATGCACTATTTTTGGAAAAATAACTGTATGTATCTTAAAAATTGACATAACTTATGATTGGGATAATGATTATCAAATTTACTAATGATAGAGCAGCAAACATGCTCCAATCATCAAAATCTGGACTTAAATAATTTAGCTGTTCCTTATTATAGGGTATAATAATCATATCTGGTCCTTCCCAAAGGTTTGTAAACTCAATCTTTGTGCCTTCCAAATAATTTGCAGTAACTATTTTGGAGGAAGTGGTGGAAGAACGAATCCACATTAAAGGACCATCCTGTCATACCCCCAGTGGGACATGTTTGGAAGGAAAAATTAACAAAATAAATGGTTTAGAATAATCCATATAGCATAGGTGAGCCTGTTCTAAGACCTCCTCTACCAATTTTAGGCACTTCCTTGCTTCTGGTGTAAGTGTCTTGGAGATAAAGGGGAAGAATCTCCTTTCAAAACATCAAAAAGAGGTTTCAACTGTCCTGAGGTAATTTTTAACAAAGGTCTAATTCAATTAAGATCTCCTAAAATTTTCTGAAAATAGTTTAGGGTTCTCAAATTATTATACATTCTTAATGTATCTTTAATGGTTTAATTCCCCTTTGTAACAACTGTTGACCTAAATATTGATAAGGGTCAATTTGTTGCACCTTTTCTGGTGCAATAATTAATCCTTGTTCTCCCAAGGCCTGCTCTAAACAAGCATAAGCTTGTAAAATTAAATCTTGGTTGGGTGCAGCCAGAGAATATCATCCATATAATGTATAAAATATATAAATCCTTATATTTATTTCTAACAGGTTGGAGGGCTCTGGCCACAAACACTTGACACATAGTAGGACTATTTGTCATTCCTTGAGGGAGGACCACCCAATGATATCTAGCCATGGGTTCCTTAAAATTAATGGAGGGTATACTAAAGGCAAAGGGTTTTCAGTCTTGTTTATAAAGAAGGATAGTAAAAAAGCAATCCTTAAGATCTATAACTATAAGAGACCAATCCCTAGGGATGGCAACAGGGGAGGGCAACCCAGGCTGGGTGGCCCCCATGGGCTCCATGGTAGAGTTGATTGCGCTCAAGTCCTGCAAAAGTCCCCATTGATTGATTTTTTCCTGATCACAAAAATGGGAGTATTCCAAAGGGAGGGGGAGAGAACATTATGTCTTGCAGCTAGTTGTTCTTGAACCAAGGGCATGGGAAGCCTCAATTTTCTCCTTAGAGAGGGGCCACTGTTTAACCCACACCGGGCTCATCAGATATCCGGGTAATGGGAATTGGTGGAATACGAGGCTGTGCAACAGTGGCCCTTAGGATAAATTTGTATTTCCCAGACCTATAAAGTCTTCTGGTAGTTGCACAACCTGATTCTCAGCATGACCGCATGATGTGCTACCCTGACTATGCCTTCCAAGTCCATCTCCTGGTTTCCACTCCATTCTATTCATCATGCGGTCTACAGTACAAGTAATCAAAACAGCACCCATACACAGCAGGATATCATGACCCCAAAGATGAACAGGCAAATAGTTTAAGGCAAAGGTTGAAATGTCCCTTTAAGACCCTCTTCATCCTTCCAATGTACTAACTTACTACTTTTATAAGGAGCAGTAGAGGTTCCTATCCCATGAAGGATAGATGAAGATTGATCCAGTGGCCAGTTCTTTGGCCAATGTATCCTGGAAATAAGAGAAGTATCTGCTCCTGTATGTAGAATACCCTTAATGGGTTTTCCTTCTACATATAACATCATTGTAGGAAACCTTCAAAAGTAGAAGTCCAACAGGCCAATTGGCCTGTAGAGCTGAACCCTGCATTTCCTCAGGAAGGTCGGATGGTAGGATTATGAGTCCTATATTAGGGCACAACTACAAACTTGTTCTATTTTATTCTTTCTCCTTCTGGAATGACCAAGACTCCTCTTTCTGCTGACACCATAATCTTTATCTCTCCTGTATAATCTGGATCTATAACCCCCGGCAGAATTCTAATGCCTCTTGTACATACACTACTTCTACCCCGAACTAGTCATACACTATTTTTAGGAACTGGGCCCAAAACTCCCGTGTGTAAAGCTTGGGGCCCCATTTGAGGTGTCAGTACTGCTCTGGAGGTGGTACACAGGTCCAGTCCTGTGCTTCCTGGTGTTCCCTTTGGGAGGTCTGTAACATGTAATGGTTGTTTTGTGGAATGAAGCAAATGGGGTTGGTAACATTGTTCATTGCTCCATATACTCTGATTTGGGAGCCCCGGAGTGGGCCCCTTCACCCATTTCCCTGTTGAGAGATTGGGTTACCATAGATGTCCATCTTCGATCTATAGTCGTTGCCCCAATGCCGGCCCTTGTGGCACTTTGGGCAGAGATCTGGGATGGGCCTAGCTTTGTTCTTGGGGCATTCTTTTCTGGAATGGCCAGACTGACTGCATTCAAAACAACCTTTGTTATTTTTATTACCTTTCTGTAGAGCAGCAGCTAAAATTTTTCCCAAAGCATGATTCCCATCAATAGCCTTACAAATCCTAATAAGATCAGTAAGAGACTTCTGGCGATGAGGTCAAAGAGCTTCCTGGAAATAATTATTAGCATTCTCAAAGGCTATTTGTTTTACAACAGGCATGGCAGTTTCTACTGAGCCAAAAATCCTACCTGCCGTTGTAACAAGTGATCTACAAAATCTTGAAAAGACTCAGAGGTTCCTTGTAGGACCTTGGTCAATTGTTCTCCCGCAGGCTTGTTAGGCAAAGCCTTCCAGGCCCTAAGTATAGCGGAAGCAATTTGCGCATAAACAGCCTGGTCATATGCTATTTGTGCTGGCAGGTTATCATAAGCACCAGCTCCAGTAAGCATATCAACATTTCTTTGAGGAAAACCTGCCTGTGTGTTCATTTTGGCTGTGGTAATGCATTCCTCCTGAAATTCCCCTCACCACAACAAATAATCTCCTCTGTTAAGCATTGCTCGAGCAAGCTGTTGCCATCACTCGGGGTAAGATTAAATGCTGAGAAGGACTCCATCATAGCGATTGTGATTGGAGCCAAAGGGCCATAACTGCAGACAGCCTCTTTCAATTGTTTAAGCTCCTTAAAGGTAAGGGGTACATGCTGCCACACCACCTGTCCTGGATTATTAGGATCAGGGACTTCTATAACAGGGAAACCCAATGACTTCCCAAAAACTACCCCTCTGGGAGATGTAGCATTAGGATCAGGGACACAAGTAGTATAATCCTCAAGGGGAGGGGAGCAGATGCAGGCAGGGGGAAAGGTTTATTCTTTATGCTCTTAGGTTTTTCCTTCATTCGAATCTCCCTTAACCACTTTTGTAAATCTTTAATTTCCTCTTCTGATTCCTTTTCTTCCTCAGAATGATCCTCATCCTCATCCTCATTCTCCTTTGTAGGGGAAGCTGTAGCCACGCCTACTTAGGTGCCTGACCACGCTTGTGAGGGCGTGGTCAGAGTGACGTAGTGTGACTGCGTTTGCGCTTTTGGTTTCACTTTGCTTCTTGCTGTACAGACTGCTGCCACGCCGGCTGGCTAGGTCGCTCTGTAAGTAAGGCTTTTCCCCATTAAATACCCTTATATTTCTACCTGACTCCGTATTGGTAATTTCCCACTATACTCCTTATCACTGGACTCAGATCCTTTAGCAAGAGATTGACGAGAAACGTCATCTTGTGCAGTTGCAAAGGTTTTCTCTATCTCTGATATTTGTTCTTTAACCTCAATGTTCTTACTCAACAGGGCATCCTTGACTAATCTCCATAAGGGAATGACTGACATAGGCACTCCATCTGGCCCTTCCTTCTAGAAAGTCTTTTGTAAATCACTCCTTACTTGTTCCCAATTGGGAATGTTTAATCCCCCACTAGTCAAAAATCAGAGACTGGCCAGGCGTTGGTGGTGCACACCTTTAATCCCAGCACTGGGAGGGAGAGGCAGGTGGATCTCTGGGAGTTTGAGGCCAGCCTGGTCTCCAGAGCGAGTGCCAGGATAGGCTCCAAAGCTACACAGAGAAACCCTGTCTCAAAAACCAAAAAAAAAAAAAAAAAAATTCAGGGACTGTTGCTTTCTAAGACCCTGATAAAACTGTGAACTGTCTTTGTTTTAATGCCTGTGCTTTGCTGTTTCAATAACTGAGTGAAATCCCCATTCTGACAGTCATTTACCCACGGTATCACTACTTACTTTTGATTTGCCACTGTCAACCCCACCCAATGTGTTCTTCCTTGTCTTATGGCCACAACATTAGGAGCAGTCTGCCAGGATGCCTCTGCTTTCCTGGATCTTGGTGGGACCTGCAATTGTCACTGGCGCCAGAGCCAGTGACTGAAGAACCAGACCAGGCAAGAGTCTTCGGATTAAGAAGGACACAACTCGGGACACTCGGTAAAAGCAAATGCCATCGGTTTATTGCAGCCAGCAGTTTATATACAATCATAACAAGAGGAAATGAAAAATCACCACCTGCTAGCAGAACACATTCCCACGCCCTATCATAAACAAGGAAACCACAACCCCTGCCCAAGGCCAAAAGCTGGGGGCAAGGCACAGTATTTCAAAACAGGAAGTAACAAAAGGTCAGCACAGGCCTGAAGATCAAGTCTGTACCCAACAGTAAGGGTTCATAACAGGATGTTGATGCTAGTGGGGTGAGGCCAGGAAAATAGGAGGTACCTGTGGTTATGCTGGAAAACAACTCACAGAGACCCCGTGGCGGCTGGGTCCTAACACAGGCACTCTACCACTGACCTTCAATTCCATCCAGCTTTGTTCCTACCAACACACTCAGTAAATATTTCTTACATGAATCAATTATTGAATGATTTCAATCATCATAGCTACTTAGGTTTTTTTTTTTTTTGAAAAGTTTTGATGACAGTCACCAGTGCAACTAGTTTATTATGCCAAGAAAGTTAATTATTGCCTTAATTGTGTATACTAGTGAAGAATTTAGGCAGAAATTACCTTTTTTGTAATATTTTCTATTAATGACTGTTTTGTTGGTGTAAAATAGTTATACAAAAATAGTTTCAGCATGACATTTTCATTCATATGTGTGTAATGCTTGGACCATCTTCTTGTTCCTGGACTCTTGTCCATCTTGCTTTGTCTCCTTTTCTTCCTAAAGAGGATTTTTTTCTCCTTCCATGTCTTTTTCTTTTTGTCTAGATTCTGATTAATGCTACTATTTTGAACTTAGGAAGAAGGAAAACCTTAGTCTGAATCTGCCATTTGTCCAGTGTTAGTACTTAATATTGCATTAGTAAAGTTAAGTGGTACCTAATCATAAATTGCCATATTTGTGATACTAGAGATCTGCTTACCCAAATACAGAAGACTCTCATCACTAAATGTCCCGCGCGCTATGTTCTTGCCGGCAAGAATCACACAGGACACTCGGATCCTTCTGCAGGAAAGCTTTAATGCATCTTGAGGGGAGAGCATAAGCTTACCAGAGCGGAGACCCCGAGCCAAGAATCCCATCCCTTAATAAAGGCCGGCAGCAGCCGCCTGGGACGTGTCACCCTATGAATGGCTTCAGTTCCTCAGGCCAAATGAGCCATGGGATAGGCAGAGATCAAAGAAATGGAAATTACCCAGCGCCTGCGAAATAATTTACATTCAGTGCCTGCAGGCACCATCATTGTAATGGAGAATGCAAGGACGGCTCCCTACAACTAAAAGCAGGTGACATCCAGGTTCACTCAAGCATAGTGATAGAGGTAAACTTTTATGTACTTAACTTCAAAATTTATGGTAGCTGAATCAAATTTAAAAGCACTTTCATTATGATTTCACTATGTAAATTTCTTCTACAACAAGGACAATAGCCATTGGTAGTGTGGAATTTTAAAATAAGGAGGTGAGACACTTATACTATAAGGTGTATTTTTTTTAAATTTATGCTTGGTAGTTATGTTTGCTTAGCTGATGGAACATTCAGAGTTTAGTTGTAAGTGGAAGGGTAAGTTTGAATTCTTATGTCATTGTAAGTCTCATTTTTATCTAGCATCATGTTGATATGCCATAATCACTAAATATATTATATGAGCTTTTTATACCTGTTGGTTTTGCAGTATATAACAAGGATCCATTGTACAACTACAAATGTATGAGATTTCAATTATGTGGATATTAATTTTGTATTTCTCTATAAAATCAAGGCTTCATTGTTCTTAATGAAATGAAGCATTATATTTTAACTACCAAGAAAGAAAAAGGTATTGCCAAAATACCAGTCACTAAAAGTTTATTTCCAACTGAAGACAATGACTGACCAATAAGATGTGGAATATTATGAGCTTTAATATAACTTCTTATTGGTAAGCATAAAATGTTTAATATAGACTCTACTGTTTGCTCAGTAAATTAAATTTTTATTAAACTATTCATGTTTAGTGCTTTCTCTCTCTCTCTTTCTCTACATATATACACACACACACACACACACACACACACACACACACACACACAGGAAGCATATATCGTTAAAGGACCCCAGTCACCAGTTTTCCACACTGTTGTATAAATTAGAACATGTCCTGACCTGTGAATCAGGAAACACTAGCATCTTGAGAACTGTTGAAAGGTGTTTTGGGAAAAAAGGGACCCTTAGCCAAATTAGATTGTTAAATGTTGCAAGAAAAATCACTGTCCCAACCACCCACAATGTGTACGAGTGTCTTACAGGCTCCAAGAGCACAAAGAAGAGAAGTCTGTTTAATAGTCTTTTGACTGATAGCTACTACTCTTCTTTTTGAGAACCTAATCTATCTCAATGGTGAAATAAATTTATGTATTAATTTATGAGGTCACACAAAGTGCACAGGTGCAATGAGTTATAATGAGGTGTGATCTTTTATAACCATGATTCAGGTCAGGAAACAAACCATCCCAGGACATCTCCTTCCATACATCTCTATCCTAAAAGTCACTGTCCCCACTCCTACCATAACCATCCCTCTCTTGGTTGGTTTTGATAATTTATTTCTTCATTTCCTGCTTCCACAAATGTCACTAAAATTTAGTTTTCTATGTATCTATCTATATCCACTAAGTATTTTGAAATTTGTTCTCTTTCTCACAAAATAGTTTCTTCACACTCCCCAGTGGTACCTTTCTTTTCCCATTTCATTTCTACTTGTATCTCTAAGCTCTGATGTTGATATTTTGAATCTATTAACTTAGCTGACCACTTGCTGCCACCAACCCAAAAGCTACGAGTGTCATCGATAGCACATTTGACCTGTAGAAAAGCTTCCCTTATGTGGTTACAGTAAACACCTCTCTGATAACCCACTGTGGTGGTGGTTTGAAAGAAAATGGGCCCCATAGGCTCTTAGGGAGTAACATTATTAGGAGGTAGGGCCTTGTTGGAGTAGGTGTGGCCTTGTTGAAGGAAGTATCTCACTTGCTCTTCCTGCTGCCTGCCTGACATAGGACTCTCAGCTACCTCTCCAGCACTACATTGCCTGCATGCCATCATGCTTCCCACCAAGATGATAAGGCACTAAACCTCTGAACTGTAAGACAGCCTAATCACATGCTTGCCTTTCTAAGAGTTGCCATGGTCATGACATCTTTTCAAAGCAATAAAACTCTATGACATCCACTAATTTATTTTACAGTTGCCTTGATCTATGACTTTCATGTTCTGTAAAACTACGAAAACTTCATGAAATTGCTTCCATGTTGGAACATGGAACTTGTGCTAACACAAATCTTTGTCTCCTGGCCATGGTTACTCAAAGTGGTCCCAGAACAAAATCGTTCATATCACCTCTAAGATGAAAGCTGTGGCTTTTAATTTGTAGTTATTGTTGCCTTTCTTGCCTACCATACAAATTATTTACTCTTGGAAGACAAGCTAAATCTGGTTTAAAAGTTTACACTGATCCGGAAGACAGCTTCAATATTTCCCTAACCCTAGACTAGACTTTTTCCTAACTCTAGATCCCCAGAACACCTTCTCTTGGAGCAATTGTTTTCAGAAATCTGCAATTGCAAATTAATCCTGCCCTCTTTCAAGATGCAAATCTACTTAAAAGCCCCTTTCCAGGTTTATTGCCTGAGATTGTCTTAGTCAAGGACCTGCCTTGAAAGGTAAGCATCAGGGAAGTTAGAGACTCTGCCTCCAGTTTCTAAGTTGATTAGGAGCCCAAGTTTATGAGGCATGTACTCCCGAGTTTTAAAATTAGCTCTTGCCTTAAAAAAGAAGAAAGCTGACTTTACCATTAGCTAAAAGAAACTAGCAAACACAGGTAGTTTAATACCACATTGTCCTAGCTCTAAAATACATGTTTTAGCCAGCTGATTATTGGGATTTAGTCTTGTGTTCTTTACTTTGCATGCATGCAAATAATTTAGGAACAAAATCAGTTTCCATTTAATTGTGTGGTTTGAGTTTTCTTTAATAGTATTTGTTTATACTATTCAGCAATGTTAATATATCTGTAATGTTAAAATTAATAATTTGAAGCATCCAGTCCAATATGTTTCTAAAACTTGGATTTTATAATCTGTATGTACTATAAATACATGTGACAAGATACTGTTCATATAGTCAATAGATTAAGAGATGGAAAATAAGCCTAGAGCAAACAGTATGTTTGTATATTGATTAAAATAAGAAATACATTTGTTAATAGAGTTGAGAAAATGGAGGAAAAAAAAACTTGATTCAAAGTCATAAGTAATGAAAACACAACCAAGAACAAGGGAACAACTTATTAATACTTGTGGGAAGATGTCTGACCTGCATTCTTCATAGTAAGTGTGGAACTCTTTCACACCTTTTGACTGGCAATTCCATAACCCTGAGAACTCACAGGGATCATTGGTGCTGTTTGGCAGGTGAGAAGACGAAAATCTTAAATGGATCTCCAAGGTCACATAAGCAATGGTGCTCTTGTTCTCTGTTCCATCAGTTGTACACTGATTCAGTGACAAAGTTCATTTAGAAAATAATGCATCAATGTAATACTTTGGAGAGGATCATTTGCACAATTAAGGTAATAATTGTTTAGATCAAAGGTGTAGGAAAACTCAATGATAAAGATTTCAAATATATGCATTGAGAAACAAGCCAAAATGCATTTTCTACCCCAGAGTATTAGAAGTCAATTTTCTACCTAATCATTCCCTCTCATTTTAAAATTGCTTTTCTTGATTGTTGTTTCCTTTTATCCCCCCTGCATCTCTGCTCTGATGTGCTGATTAGTTAATGGATGTTTATCACTGTGTACACACTTGAGAGTGTTTGCATTGTTGAATGAGGAGTCTGCGGTCTTTCAATTGAGCTGCAGATGTTAGAATTGTGGAAGGAATAATGACCTAATTAGGTTCTGTGGATATGTTTCTAAGGTAAAGAGCTAAGAAGTCAGACTGTAAAGCTTATTAAAAAATAGAAACTAAGATACTATTTGTAGATACACACCAATGGGCATCATAAGATGATTGTTGATGTTTTTTCATAGCCATGGTTTGGGTATTTTCACTAGAAGTTAATTGCAGCTTTACTCACTGTCAAGGTCTAAGAAAATTGGTTTATGATACATAAGTGGGAGCGATTCACCCTTGCAGTCACAGCCAGAAACATGATAAAACTTGGTCTCTGAAAATCGATACACCACTACTTGTGGTGCTTTGAATGAGGAACTATCCCATTGGTTCAGGTTTTTAAATACTTGGACCCCTGTTACTGGCACTTTTGGGGTGAGTATAGATGGTGGAATTTTGCAGGTGAAAGCATACCACTGGGACGGGCTTTGAGAGTTTATAGAATTGCCCCATTTCTAGTTTGCTGTCTGCTTGTGTTTGCAGGTGAAGATGTGATTTCTCAGTGTCCTTCTGCTCCTGCTGTCTGATGCTTCCCTCCCATTACGGAGACTTCCTCCTAAACTGTAAGTCTAAATAAAATTCTTCCCTCCTTAAGTTGTCTTGGTCATGGCATTTTATCACAGCAACAGAAAAGGTCCTAGTACTGTGTCCGCACGATTTTCAAAACAAAAACCTGCACACATTTTTTTTTTTTTTAGGTTGTTGACTTCTGGGATTAATTTTGGTGATTTGGTTGAATCTAGAAATCCATCCTTTTTTTTAGGTTTTCCATCTTTTGTTTTCTTTGAATTACAAACACGATTGAATTATATGACAATCCCAGTTCCCTTCTCCCTCCCTTCCTCCCCTACCACCCCCCAACTAAAATCCTACCTATCACATATCCTTTCTTCTAATCTACACCTGAACCAACCTTTCTGCTCCCTCATGACCTCTGCATCCTTCTTTTTCTTCCCTTCTCATTCTCGTAGCTCCCTCCCCCCTCTTCCCATGTTCTCAATTTGCTCAGGGGATGATGACCCTTTCCTCTTCTCCAGGGGACAAAGTTTGTCTCTTTTAGGGTCCTCCTTGTTTACTAGTTTCTCTGGCAGTGTGGATTGTAGGCTGGTAATCCTTTACTCTATGTCTAAAATCCACATATGAGTGAGTACATACCATGTTTGTCTTTTGTGATTGGGTTACCTCGATCAGAATGGTTTCTTCTAGCTCCATCTATTTTCCTGCAAATTTCAAGATTCCATTGGTTTTTTTTTTTTCTGCTGAGTAGTACTCCATTGTGTAAATGTACCATATTTTCTCTATCCATTCTTTTGTTGAGGGGCATCTAGGCTGCTTCCAGTTTCTGGCTATTACAAATAGTGCTGCTATGAACATCATTGAACAGATGTCTTTTTTGTATGACTGTGCTTCTTTTGGGTATATTCCTAGGAGTGGAATTGCTAGATCCCATTTTCTTGAGGAGTCGCCATACTGATTTCCAAAGTGGCTGTACAAGTATCTCTTTGTCTCCATCCATGTGTCTGTCTCTCTACCCTCTCTGTCCCTAAAAAGAAGGAAACTTTGTCACCTGTGAACATACATAGTGAACCAAGAAGGTACTGTATTAATTAAAAGAAGTTAAGTACAAAGGACGGATAGTGTAAGATTCAAGTATCAGTAGACGCTAAGAAAGTTTGCTGCACAGAAGCAGAGAATGTGACTGCTGTTTCTTGAGTTAATTAATAGTGAATTAATTAGAGAAAATAATGATGCTCGGGCCAAGAGAGGTGAACTTTCAGATATGCAATGAGAATGTGTTCTAGAAATTTAAATGTATAGTATAACAATATATTGTTGATTAATAATACTGCATTTTACACCTGATAGATACTAAAAGAGTGCTTCTGACGTGTTATTACCACCCACACACAGTTATAATATGAGGGATTATATGTGTTAATTAACTTGATAGTGGTATTAATTCATAATGCACACACATATGTCAAAGTACCATCTTACACCCTTAAAATAGCATTTTAAATTTATAATTTCTATCTCAATAAAGCTTGGAAGAACATACTAAAATTAAAACAATTTATAAAAACAATATAAGTTTTAAAACCTTGAATTCCTTTTGGGGATTGGTTTTAATGTTTTTAGTTAAGGCATTTTTTCCATACAATGTATTTTAACCATGTTTTCCACTTCACCAACTCCTCCCAGGTCCCACTATCCAACTCTACGTTCTTTCTCTCCCATCAAGCTTCCTAAATTTTTCCAATCAAAAACCAAACTATACAAGGAAGAAACCAATAAGACCAAAAATTTTGCTAAAACAAAACAAATGAAAAAGGCCACAAAATAAACGATAGAGTTTGTTTTGCATTGACTGACTACTCCTGGCCATGAAGCCTGCCCTTGAGTGTGGGTGATATATCCAGTGATCTTAATTGGAGAAGCTGAGTCCCCCTTCCCAGGGGGTATCCATTGCAAATGGCTTTTTTTTTTGTTGGGGGAAACCTTATGTCCATTTGTTCCTTTCAACGATGGGACACTGTCTGTCTTGAACCTGTGCAGATTTTGTGTGTCTTATCACACTCTTTGTAAGTTCATATGTGTATTAGTTCTATTAATATTGGTGGTAATCTACAGGTTCAGTGAGAGGCCCTGTCTCAAAAAAAAATAAGGTGAAGAATTTATGGAGAAAGACACTGACATTGATCCTGACCCTCTACACAAGACCCACACGTGTGCACAAACGTATGAACATGCACTCAGATGCATGCATATAAATTGATCCTGGATAGCTTATACTACTATACCTGAGAATCAATGAAGGATTGCTTGTGGGATCTTTTGAGCACACAAACATCGGAGGATTCTTAAGCAAAGGAAAATAATGTATTGAGCAAATAAAAATCACACTAATAGCAAGAGCTAAGATTTTCAGATTGTACTGATATCAAGATTTTGCTGAGTAAGTGGATACTGAGTAGGACTTGAAGGGTCAGAGAGAAGCAGATGGGAATACAGTGTTCTTGAATCGTATGATAAATAACACTTGCTAAAAGAGAAAAACCATGGCACTACAAGAAATGAGTAAGGAAGAGTTAGATGTGAAATGTGTCTTTGCTGGCACCATTAGGAATCAGATATATGATTGGATGTGTTGATGGTGAGAAAAGGGGCTGGGAAGAGATGAAAGACAGAGAATCTCTGAGGTCTTTGCACAGGACTCACACGCCATCAGTGGACCTCCTGGTGGGAGGTAGAATTTGTTATCTTAGGATGAAGTTTAGCGATTTTTCAAGAATATCATTGGGAAAACACATGTATATGTCTCTATCATTTATGAAACATTTTAGAAAACTAAATACCAACAGTGAGGTAGGTCAGGATGCTGCTCTGGCTTGTAATATCTTGGAAAGATGATCATACTGTGGACTGGCTTGAAGGAGCAAGGCTCCATATCAGCTGAAAACAAATCTGCAGAGCTACAAAGGCTAGGCTATAAATTTTGGCTAAGGGTTGAGCTGGCAATAATTCAGGGAAAATTGCACATTGGTGCTGAGGAATTGGTCAATACTTTGTTGGCACAGATCTCTTGCCCATGCATCTTTTATGAAAAAGCAAGCCATGGACTCCACTTCACCATCATCCTAAGACTTTATTAAAGAAAAAAGTCTGCATCCAGGGAAGATGGAGAGAAAAGACCAACACATGGCTCACGATTTCTCACTTTTCACTATCTGTATTATCCTAGGAAAGAGAAAAAGATGTTGTTTTATGAGAGACATATTAGTAGTGAATGTAAGTCATTGTTTGTGACTAATGACAACTCTCTCCCCCTTCATGAGTTGCAGTGGTTATGATCAGTTGGATAAGAATTTGAAGATGTCTCTGTGTTTATCATGATTCTAGGCAACTAGATACACAAATCCTATTATTCCGAATACTCTCATTGCTTTGGTATAACAATATTAAGACACATCTCACATTTTCCTATTTAGACTAAATATGTCACCCCATCTAGTGTTAATTTCAAACAGCCCACACATCTAGGCAGTCAATCATTTTACTAAATCTTTTAATTTTTGACACTCCAATTGTTTAACAAAAGATTCCAGACCCATAATCTCTATTTACCATTATTTACAAACATTTTTCTTCTCCAAATAATCTTGCTTTTTTTTTAGCATTTAGCCCAACCAATGTATTTCCTTAAAACATGGTGAAGTCTTGATGTTTTTTTCCCCCCCTGGAATACTTGTGGATGCAAGAGGTATGTGCTCAGGTGAACATATGTGTGGGCGTTTGTCTAAGTGTGTGTCTGTGTTTGTCACTGGAAAAGCTTGGATATTTAACTCAATATTATTCACATTTTTTGATACAAGTTCTCTTATTATCCAGAAGTTCAACCACTAGGCTAAGCTGCCTGGCCAGTGAGGCCCAGGGCTTCACCTGTTTCCATCTCTCCAGCACTGAGATAATAAGCATTAACCACTTGATATCTTTCTCCCTTCCTTCCTTCCTTCTTCCCTTCCTTTTTTCCTTCCGTCCCTCCCTCCGTCCCTCCGTCTATCCCTCTCTGTCTTCCTCCCTCCCTCCCTTGCTTCCTTTTTATTCTTGTTGTTTTTACTTGGGTTCTTTCTAGGAGTAGAACCTTCGTTGTTATCCTGTCTGTGGACAAGTACTTTACCCACTGAACTATCTCTCTTCAGCCCTGGAATGCTCTTATTCTCAAGATGTCTGCCAGTTTTATCCTTAGCAATATCTTTCTTGGGGTATGAATTTAATGTTCGTGTTTTATGAGAATTTCTATGTTGAAGCCCTAAGTTCTGATTGTGATGGTTTTGGAAGGTAGGGCTTTTGATAGGTGGTCAGGGGTAGATGAGAGTGGTACAAGGTGATAGCACTATATTCTTTCAAATCAGGAAAAAAAAGTCATCTGTTACTTTGTGATGGGACAGAGGTAAAGCTGCTGTTTGCAAGTCAGGAAGAGATCTGTCACCAAGAATCAATGACACTAACGCCATGATCTCAGACTTTCAGCTACAAGAATGGCAAGAGAAGAAACGCATGTTGGCTAAACCACCCAATCTTTTGTTTTGGTAGCCCAAAGTGACATACTCACTGGTTTATTCTACATTAAGTCAAGACTAGACGCCAGTCCACCCAGGGAAGCAGGTAGACTAACCGCAGATCTTCACCTGTCTCTCCTCTCCTCCAAACATAACCCCCAGTCTTAGTCTCATTCTAGAGCAGCCCACCTGCTGCAGCCTCCCTTCCCCCAGCCTCCGTCTCCAGTGGCTCACATGGAACTTCCCTTCCAAACGTCCTTTTGCGAAGCCCACCTGCAGGCCAGTCCAGCCAGGGAAACAGCTAGGTTAAGAGTGTATTTTCATCTCTCTGTAGCAGGCTTTCTTTTGGGCCCCCAGACAGCTCAAAAATTTGTCATGAATGCTCAACCTTATCCTAATGTTGTCTCACTAGCTCTTATAACTTAATTTAATCTGTTTTTCTTCATCTACATTTTGCCTCAGGGCTTTTTACATTTTTCTGTCTTTCTGACTTGCTACTTTCCTTCTTCTTCCTTCCTTCCTTCCTTCCTTCCTTCCTTCCTTCCTTCCTTCCTTCCTTTCTACTTTATTTTCTACTTTTCCTGCTTCTTCCTTGTCTGGCTAGCTTGCCCCAGGCATCTCCCTCTTTTTCTCCATCAATCTCTCCTCTCTTTTCTCAAGCCTAGATTCCCCCTCCTACTTATTCTCTCTGCCTGCCAGCCTCTCCTCTCCCTCCTCTGCTTAGCTATTGGCCATTCAGCATTTTATTAGACCCATTAGGAGTCTTAGTAAGGCAAGGTAAAACAGCAACACATCTTTACATAATTAGACAAATGCAGCACACACAAATGTAATACATCTTTGCATCATTAAACAAGTGTAGCATAAAGAAACGTGACACACCTCTGCATAGTTAAAGTAATATTCCACAACACAAGCAAATGTGACACATCTTTACATAGTTAAATATTCCACATGTTCCTCTTTTTGTCTAAATAAAAAGGATTTAACTTTAACATAGTAAGACTGTATACAATAAGAACAATATCTAGCCCACTTGTATTTGGAAGTTCAGAGAAAATACCCCATTATTTATCCTATCTTGGAGCATCCAAAGTTTTGTACCTAATTTATCTTCTACCATAAATAAGGAAAACTATAACTATTTAATCTTCAATTCCATCAAAGACTATAGTATATAATATTACCTGAGTAAACAGGAAGTACAGTGCAAGCCACTTTAAAACCTATAGAAATGACAGACACATGGCTGCCTGGGCAGTCATCCAAATTTCCTCTGCAATGTTGGGGCATCCATCTTTGGCCTACAGGCTTAGACTATCTGGCATACTTTTCTATGAAGCAGGAATTTTGAAGGACTGTCTTGCCTTGTCTTGGTAAAGTTGGGTAGTCTTTTCCCTTTGTGTCCTGCTTGTTCAGTTTGAACAGCATACTGTCAACAGTCAAGGCAGGGGCAGTTTCTTGCCCAAATGGCTAGCTTTAATGAAAGTAAACTTCACATGGAGATTCTTTGATGCCCATCATACTTTCTGAAGTAAATTGGTGCTGCAAGGAGCAGATGTGTCTCACTGTCATGAAAAGCCTTAGATTATTAAACACCTTAAATGGTATATTCTATAGGTCTCTGAAGTATTTGAAGATCACCTACATATCTAAAATATATCTGTTTAACCTTGAAAATATACCCAACATGACTAACTACTAGCCTGTATTTCTTAATCATACATTGCATTTTTAAATGAGCTGCATAAGCACAATACCCCAAACAGGAGTAGAAATGTATATACAATTTAACAAAAAGAACTTTAAATTTATATCAATATAGCAAAATCCATACCAAGGTAAAATACTTGAGGTTAATAGTTATCTTGTTATCCTGTGTTCCTATATACCCCCTAAATTTTGACAAACATCCATAAACCACAAAATGACCAAAAACCACCCTCCCTACCTCTTGGGAATGTGGGTGTTGTACTTTCTAGATGGTTTTCTGTTGTCTGAGAATGACAGAATCTTTATGGGACCCTGAGAAAATTGAGATAATGGTCAAGTCCTGGAAAAATTAGGTGCCACATTTGTTGTCCAGTGTCAAAACTGTTCCCATGGAGAGAGATCAGTATATATGTCACCAGCCTTGCAGTTTTTTTTTTTTTGGTTTATTTCTTTATGTCTGTAGCCATAATTTTCAGGAGGTCTCCCCCTTTCAAATCTGATTTTGATTAACCTTGAAGGAGTCCACAGCCTTTTGTTTTCTGGGAACACAAAATCATAACATCTCCCCCAATACAACACATGTTCTGGATTCCATTTTAAAGTTAAGACATTCCTAAAGTATCTAGGCTGTTTTAATTCAGGAGTCCCCTTTACAATCCAATGTCTCTCAGAAGCTGTCACTCCCTCATCAGCATTCAAAACATTTAAAGTCAATACAACACCATACGGGATCCAGACTCCCTGAGTATTTTCCATCTTTACATGGCTTACTCTTTTTATCACTTTACTCTTTCTTTAAAGACTTTATTTTAAACTATTTTTTCCTACGATGTATACCCATTTTCTTTTCTTTTTTTTCACCTACACAGATTTTTAAACACACTTAGTAACCTCTTTAGAGGTCCCCCCACACCCCTCCTGCATCTGGACCTGTCTTTACTGCATGTCTCTATCCTTTTATGATCTATGACCTTGGGAGCTAAACCTTAACTTGCTAAACAGTAGATAGACTCTCATTAACTCAGCTCTAAATGGGATGTCACCATGAAATCCCTCCCCTCAGGGCTCAGGGAACCCCATGGAAGGAGATGCAAAAGATTATGCGTCAGAGGGGATGAGGACATGAAGTAATCAAGGCCCTCTAAATCAGCAGGATTGATGCACATGAGAACTCACAGAAGCTGAAGTAACATGCACATGGCCTGTATGGGTCTGTGCCAGATTGGGTGGTAGAGCTGAAAGAGGAAGTGGACACATGTCCACATTCCAAACCCGGAAGGTATCTCCAATTGGTAACCCCAGTTTCCTCCAGGGAAGTCTCACTGGGGAAACAAACAACCCGTAAGGGTAGGCCACCTGCCCAGCAGTAGATGGCCAAAAGAAAGTGAAGTTAGAGGTGTCTTTGGAGATTTCTTGTCTCATAATGTTGTGTCAGGCTTTTTCTTTTGTTTTCCCCCTTCTTATTTCTTATTTTTATTCCTTTGCACATTTATTTTGGCTTCCAGTTCAGTGTATTTGCATTGATTGAGTGGGTGAATGTGTGGCTCCATTTCTCAGGTGATTTTCCTTCCATTTATTTTTTTGTCCTGTTCTAATGAACTAATCTTTGGTATATTTTATACATGTATATATTCCCTAAATACTTAAATACAACCTGTTCAGTCTCTATAATATGAACAATTTTTTTCCCTATGGTAAATTCCACCTCTCTCTTAACATTACTTCTATTCCATTTAACCTGACATAATTAGATATAAATAGTTAAAGAAAAGAGGACATGTAAGATTTTTCTTTTGGAGACAATATCATGTACTGTAGGCTGGCTTCAAACGAGGGACGATTGTCTTGACTCAGGATTTGAGTGCTGGGATTATAGGTGTGAGCTGTCACACTCAGTTCAAGATCCCTTGACATTGTTTTTGTTTGTTTATTTTTGAGATTGTAATTTAATTGCAATTCCCTCACTTTCCTCCCTCCAAACATTCCTGTATATTCAGCCCTGCTCTTTTTCATATTCATGGCCTCCTTTTTTCAATAATTGTTATTGTATGCATATCTATATTTGTATGTACTTATATATTCCTGTTGATTACATATAATGTTATTTGGTTGTGAGCTTAGCCTTTAACAGCTGAGCCATCTCTTCAGCCCCATATAATGTTATTTGAATATATGTTTACAGGGCTGATCATTTTGAACAGTTGATATGCTCTTCCCTGCAGAGGACAATGGTTACCATCTTGTGTTCACTTGAAACAGTATTTTTATGTAGGAGTACAATTAAAAGTACTTATGAGTTTCCAACACCCCCCCCCCACTTTTCAAAAATTAAATGAAAAAGAATGTTTAATGTTTTTGCTAAGTGTAGTCTTCTGGAATAAAAAAAAAGAATTGTGTCTTTAAGCTATATCTACTAGGAAATAATTTTATATAGTAAAAGATCCTAAATTGAGTTTCTGGACTCTTAGGACTATAATTTCAATTGGCTAGCATCCTCAATGTTCTATAACCATGTTTTTCAACTATTTAGGTTTTGAGTTTTGACAGATAAGCATTTTCAGGTGTGATAAATTTTAAAGAGCCATATGGCAACTGAGTAATGTTAAGGTTACAGATGAGTAATAACAAGTGAGTTAAATAATTGTTCCATAAAACAACCAGAATGAACCTTGGTTTTCCATTTTGTAATGAAGGTAATTTCAACTCTCATTGATGCAGCAGCAGCTTGCTTTGTACAAACATTGAAGCTCTCACAAATGTAACTAGATAAGAGATAATGAAATTTTACTCTGATTTCTCTCCTTTTGGTGGTTTTAAGGAATTTAATTTCTTTCTATATTGCATATAATCTTTTGTTAAAAAGTAAGAAATTTCAAATGCTTTTAACAAAATCACATTCTGTAGCAACAAAAATCTTTTAAATAGAGATAAAACTGTAAACAGCTTCCAAAAAACTGGTGATAATTCTTGGTTATTGTTGATGTATCCATGTGAAAAGAGAAGTGTGAGTCTTACCACTTTCTAATACTGTAAATATCTACAAAGCATACACATCTCTTTTCAAATATAAATCCAATAATACAAAATAATTTTAAAATAAAACTTGATTGCTTTCTATTTTAAATGTTTGCCATTACTGATATTTTTATGATGAATATCTGATCTCTGAAGTAAAAATATTATCTGATAAAATAAACCTGCAAAGGAATCAATAATTATTTTGTTGACTTAATCAGCATGCAATCCCTTATTGATGCAGAGGCAGCCTGTTTTATTCTTGCAAGATCATAGGGAAAATATAATGTTGATATTTCAAGAGCATAATTATAAAATCATTGTCTGTGTTAATTTTAGAAAGTAAGATAATTTCACATCTGCCAGCCTTTATGATTGAATGAGCCATCGCTGCCTGAGATTTATTTGGCAAGAAATATAGTCTATAGCAAATTCTTGTGTGTGTCTGTGTGTGTGTGTGTGTGTGTGTGTGTGTGTGTGTGTGTGTGTATGTATGTATATGAGCATATGTGATGAGTGTGTATGGGCTCTGAGCACACACAATTGTGTGTGTGAATGCAGTCTAGAGGATGACACTTGCTCTATCAGTTTCTGCATTATTCCCTTTAGGCAGGGTTTCTCAATGAAGCTGGAGCTAGGGTGTACAGCAGGTCCAGAGAGCATCCTGTCTCAGCTTCCAGCACCGGGACAGACATACACATAAGGCAGTGCTTTTTGACATGAGTGGTGGGATGTGAACTTGGGTCCCCTTTCTTTTACATCAAGCATTCTTATCCGTCAAACCATTGCTCCTGCCCTAAAAATATACGTGAAATAATATACTCTAGAGAAGTTGCAGCAGGTGCTTTATGAAGCTAGCTATGTGGTTTAGTATAATTCATATTTGGATGACTACCTTTACCTCCCGTGAACAAGATTTGACTTCAGATCTTACATAATTTAAAAGTTCATGAGAACTGGAATTCAAATGCTTTTGTTTGTTTACAGCAAGTAAAGTACTCATGCTTCCTTGATATTTACCTTGTTATTTTGAATGTGAACCAAACTCTCCTTTTGCCTATGTATCTTCCACCTTAAAATATGAGGTAACATACTTTAAAGCTAGCATAAGTTCTTTTCTTAAAGTGGAAAATGAAAGAATTCACCGCATGGCATTTTATTCTTGACACAAGAATGCTATAGTTCAATTCACCATCACCCCAGGAGGCAGGCTCAGTACAGTGTGAGCTGTGAGCTTCCTATTCTCGGTGCTGGAAATACCCAGCTGCCACACTGCAGGTGGTCTGGAAATTATACTTTCAGATAACATGTCTGGCTGTGATGAATACGAAGTTAGATGCCGAGGACTTATAATTATTTGATATTTTCTTGTGCCCACTCACTATGATCCCTCTCGGCAGGTGGATACCACTGCATCTTACTTTCTTCTCCCTCAGTGCTGATTCAAAAGTCCCATGTGACTCAGAAATTTATCCCCATAGTCTCTTCCATTAGCAGATTGAGAAAATACTCACTGAACTCCTATAAGTAAAAAAAAAAAAAAAAAGATTGAGACATATGAAGATGTGAAGTTTTTTATTCTCTGGCTCTTTTGCTCTGTTTAAAATGGTCTACTTGAAAAAATTAAAATATTGGGTGTTTTTGTCTTTAAAGAAGAACATATCATTATTTTTTATTTTTAGATCTTCCCCCCTTTCTCTCTGTTCAGAACAAGCAATTATAACTGTGGTCTTGATCAAGGAAAGAGTGCAGCTAGCATTTCCTGACCATTTCCGGGGTGTCACCTCCTAACTGCTGCTTCATGTAAATTGTCTCATTTATACAACACAACTGTCTACATTTTACAGAAGAGAAAATTGAGGAGCAGAAACGTTCAAGATTTTATCCAAATTTCAAATCCAGTATGTAATATAATTGAAAACTGAACACCATTAACATACGTTTGACAAATCGTCTGCATTTGTGGTATAAAGGTGATAGTTTAACAATCTGTTTAACACAGATTGTTGGAGAACTGAGGGTGGACTTTGGGGATTCAGATGCTCAAGCCAGGCCCAGTGTCTCTCTCTTCCTGCTGCCAGTAGATCCAGACTTAGAACTCGAAGCTAATCTCCAGGACCATGTCTGCCTGCATCCCACCTCTGAAATTATAAGCAAGATATAATTAAATGCTTTTTAAAATAAGAGTTGGTGTAGTCAAGGTGTCTCTTCACAGCAATAGAACATTGACTAAGAGTTTATTGAAAGTTATTTTTATTCTTTGAGAACTTCATATATGTATATAGTATGCTTTGATGAAACACCTTCCCCATTCTCTCCCCTCCAAGTCTTTCCAGGCCACATCACCACGACTCCCTCTACATTTCCTGATGTCTTTCAAAATCCAGGGTCCACTTAGTGTGGCCTGCATGTGCATGGGTGAAGGATCACTACTGGAGCATTAGTAACTTCTCAAAGGCCATATTTCTGAAGAAAATTGACTTTCTCTCCCCCCAAAGCCATCAATTGCCAATAGCTCATCTTCTGGAATTAGAACTTCATAAGCCCTCCCTTATCCATTTTGGCATTGTGGCTTGTGATGGTCTCATGAATGCAGTTTCAGGTGGCATCAGTTTATGGTCTTTCAGTAAATTTCTATTTTGCTCCTGATATCCACTCTTTTTCTTAGTCCCCAGTAGTGTGTGTGTGTTACGTGCACATCATTTAGAGGAGAACAATCCCCAATCTCTTAGTCCTTGTATACTGGCTAGTTGTGGGTCTCTGTATTCATTGCTATCTACTACCAAAGGAAGTTTCTCTGATGAGGCTTGAGAGATGCTCTAGTCTTTGAGTATAATAAAAAGTCATTAAGCGTCAGTTTTATGCAATGTCCATTAGCAGAATAATAGTACTAGGTACTCCCCTAGAGCCTATGATCTAGACAGTTATTGCACTTTAGCTCAGTTAACAGTATCAGGCATGAATTCCATCTTGTGGAAGGGCTTTAAAGCCAATCATGAAATGGTTGGTTATTCCCATAACAGTCACTCATCGTTGCATCAATGGACCTATGTTACCATGGCAGTCTTTACCACAGCTTTCAGGGTTTACAGCTGGGTAACACTGGTGATTATTTTTCTGTCCCAGTGCTATGCATGGCGTCTTACAGCATTATTGAAGCTAGCCAATAAGAATGAGGCTTCCAGGTCTATGGATCAAGTATGTGTTGCTCTCAGCAAGATGATCTTACCATAAAGTTCTTGCAGGTTACTTAGAGGGATAGAAATGGTCTGTAATGTGTGGGGCATCTATGAGACCCCATTTATAGGAGAAACTGTGGCCAGCCTACCCAAGTGGCAATCGCCTTGCCCCTGGTGCCCAGGCCAGCTTGCATGAACATGGTCATGTACAGAAGGCACATTCTCCCTGAGCAAAGCCGTCAAGCCTGCCTCAACGCCCAGAGACTGCTGGTGGAGAGACACCTGACCCAGAGACACCAATGAGGAAAGGACAGCACGGCTGCGTCAGCCACCTGAACCAAAAAGACACTGGGAGGGGTATAAGGGCAGGTCTAACTTCCTTAATAAATGAGTCTGCACACATTCTGCTACTCACTGACTCTTAGTGCCTGAGTCCATAGGTGCTGCGTCTTCTCACCCCTCCCCCAATGGGTGTCAGAGCAGGTTAATGCAAAACCCATTGACCAACAGTTTGAATTGGGTTTGTCTGGCAGCCTATGGTGTTCAGGAGAAGCATTGTCTCTGTTGCAGCTTACTCCATTTAAACTCGTTTTATAAGTGTATGTTGTAATGGGAATTCATTTTGCCAATAGTTTCTTAATCCGCCCTCAGTGTGTGTATATCCAGTAATGGTTTCCACATGAACTTTTCAGAGGCCTTTTGTGTTAGGTTTCTCCCTCACGATGCCTCCTGTGTCCTGCTCTCTCACTCCCAACCCTATTTTATACTTCTTGATCTATTGCTCCCCTTTTTTCATTCATACCACCTATGTTGTCATGTTTCCCTTGAAATTTCCTACTCTATGCCATCACTTATTAGTTTTCTAATCCCCGTGAGCATTCCAGTTAAATACACATATCTAAATATTCAAAGCCAGCAAGCATATGAAAGTCAGTATGATTCATTGTCATCTTGAGTCTTAGTTACCTCACTCAGAATGGTTATTTCCAGGTCTATCCCTTCACCAGCAAATTTCAAATTTTAATTTTTCTTTACAATTGAATAATATTCCATCGTGTGTAAGTACTCCATTTTCTTTTTTCATTCATCGCTATTTAAGCATCTAGGATGTTTCCATTTCATGGCTATTGTGAATAAAACAGCTCTGACAATGGGTGAGCAAATATTTCTGTAGGACAATATACAGCCCTTTTCGATATGCTCAAGGGTGGTATAGATAGATAATATGATTGATGCATTTCTTGCTTTTTGAGAAACATCCATACTGACAGGATCTTACTATGTACCTCGTGATAGCTTCAAAGCTGTTATGTGGCCTAGGCTGTCTTCGAACTCAGGATCTTCCTGCCTTAGCTTCTTGAGTGCTGTGTTCAAAGGTATATATACCTTACAGTTACTATTTTATTGGAGGGCATTTGAAATATACTTTCAGCAAACTTAAAGGAATGGATGGATACTTGCTAATAACTGTAGTCACTATGTGGTACTTTAGGTTTCTAGTGTTTCTTCAAGTCAAGGTTTGTATCCTTTGTCCAGTATCTCACTTATTTTCTTTATGAGTTTGACTTTCTCTACATAAAATATGTAAGTAAAGTCATGTGACATTGATTTGTGTTTGTCTGGTTTATTTCATTTGGCATAATGTCTACAAATTTTATCTAAGATTATAAATGGTAGAATTTATCTTTAAGAGTTGATGAGAAATCTATTATATATCACGTTGATGGGGAATGTACTGTGTATGTTTATCTTATTGATTGTTGAATAAAATACTGTTTGGCCAATGAAACAGCAAGTTAGACAGGACTGCGAATCAAAGAGGATTCTGGGAAATGTAGTAGAGAAGTGGTGTTCCAGGCAGGAAGTGACATAGCAAGGAGACTCATATCTAAGTGAGGAAACAGGAAGTGGCCCCTTTTCCCGTTCTCCTCCTCCATTGGCAGGATGTGAGCCACTGGCAAGGACACCAAACAGGTGTCCGATAAGATAAGTCTTATAACATATATAGATTTATGATAATTGAGACTGAGCTAACAGATGAGAATCCTAGTCATTGGCTAAGCAACTTTGAACCTAATACAAGTTTCTGTGTATTCATTTGGGCCCTAACTCGGGTGGGCAGCTGGCATAAAGCACACACATGGCAGTGGGGCTTAGGCGACTTTTGGCGGAAAGATTTATTGTAACACCACATTTTCTTTATGATTCTTGTTTGTTGCAAGGGAATACTAATACAACAGAAAAAAACACATGTGCAAATGGATATGTCCTTGGGATATAATGCTTTCTTTTCTTAGGATAAATTATAATAGGTTAGCTGAATCATATGTTATTTCTATTTTTAAATATCTTAGTACTGTTTTCCATATTTGCTGTACTACTTTACATTTCCCAACAAAAAGGTTCCCTTTATTCCTGCAACATGTAATGTTTTCTGACTCTATCATCTTATGATTTTGATCAGCATTTCTTTGAAGGTTAGAGATATCCGTCATTTTTCTGAATACCTCTTGGTTATTTGTTATTTTTCCTTTCCAAAAAATTCTGTTTAGGTCTTTTAATTACTGTTTATCGGCTCATTTGTCTTTTTTATTAGAATCACTTCCTTACATAGTTAAATTTGAATCTCTTAAAAGATATATTTCTTCTAAGTTTATCATGCCAAAGCTCATGTTTTAACACTAAGATGCCTTTACAATAGAAAGCCCTAAGTAGATGAAAGTTGTGAATGCAAAAGTTCAGGAAATCATACTTATGAAAATGTCTAGATGATGAAAGTAGGAGAGATGTGAGAATATTTATGTGCAGAGCTGGGCTTCAGGAGTGGTGGGAAAGCAGTGTTAGCAAGAGCAAAGATCAAAACCAAGCTACTGACAACTGCTGATGCACTGGTGAAAGTGCCCCAGGAGCACTGATGCAGCCTTTTTCATTGGGAGCAAATGATATTATATTACAGGGCTATTGGAGAGCAAGCCATAATTATATTCTGCAAAAATACAGAAATAAACATGCACATCTAAAATACCATAAGAATATACAATTGCCTTATATATGGTCAAACACTTTATTTAAGAAGGTAAAACACAACAATATAAGCAAAAGATATATTTATCTTATCAATGCTCCTAGAAATCACCAGGTTCATTTATTTTACTTTTATGGGGACATAGAATGAATTCCAACTGCAAGACTATAAATTATACTTTCGTCCATCTGCATTGCATCTAAAATTAAAGTTTTTGCTGTTTGTGAGGAGGAAGCACCATTGCAATTTTCAAAAAAGTTGAATGAAGCTCAGACTGGGAGAAATGTCATGATGTCATGGCACTGATAATATTCATATAGTGACAGGATGAGTGACATCCACGGATGTGCTGGCAGATGCACTTATCTCAGGTTACCAGGCTACCAAACTGAATTACTACTTAGGCAGCACATGTATTACTCAAGCCTCAAGACTCTGCAGCAGTTCTGAAGTCTGTTAGATTTTAGAACAGGGAAGCCATACAACTTACTTATTTTGTGTGGAATCTGACACTCATATATATCACTTTATATTTTTGGTGTGGATAGACTTTTACAATAAGAGAAAGCAAAGGGGGGATTTTAAGTTCATTGAGAGGACTGTACATTTTGTAAAAGGAAATAATTACATGGTTATCCCGTGTTTTGGGTCAAAATTATATTAGGCCATTTTTTTTTCTTGTAACGTCACAGAAGGGGTGTGAGATAATAGGTGGGGTGATGAAGATGCTTATGTCTGTGACTGGCACACAGGTGAACTCAAATTTTACATCTTTAGTATCTGAAGTTCATTGTACATTATATATTAACATAACTGCTTAAAGATCTATATGAATATTATATATTACCATAACTGCTTAAACATAACTGTTTAAAGATAAACTTCATTTCTCAGTCTAATTGAATCTGCTACCACACATGTGGACATTGTTCATATGTCTGCTACTCTCTTGCCTTCAAGAATGACCCTACAATTTGCTCTTTCTATTCCTTTTCCTCATCTTGATGAGGATTGTTTTGAAGTCTTAAAAATATATGGCTTAAAAATTCCAGATTCCATTGGGAATTCACATTCTCTTGCGGCTGGGGAGATGGCTCAGCACTTGAGGGCATGTTCTGTACTGCAGAATATCTACTTCCAACCTTCAGAATCCACATGGTGCTTCATAACCATCTGTAACTACAGTTCCAGGTGATCTGATGCCTTCTTCTGGCCTCCCTGAGTGCCAGACACACAGATGATGCACATACACAAACATATAAGACAAATAAATGTAAATTTTTTAAAAAAATTCATATTCTCTCTTCCTCTCCTCCCTGATCTCTCCCAGCTGACACCAAACAGTTGTTTCCGTAATGTTTCAAAATGCTTTTACACATGTTGTTTCATTTTATTTGTAATAATAGTGTCGATTTTTACATGTGTTTGAGAGAAAGATTATTAGATTCACGTTCCAAGTAAATTGCAGACATTTCCCAGATTCAAGCCGCACTGGTAGAGGCCCACAGTTTGACCCACAAGACTGTGCTTCCTCTTTTGTACACCCTCCATCTGACATTGAATCTAGTCTCATCAATGGGATTATTCATTAGCATTAATATCTCTAGCATCTGGATCCTCAGATAACTATTTTCCATATTTTAGCTTTTATTATAGCTGAGTGATGACAGCCAATTAGCAAATGGAGAAAGCAGTTTTGAATAGCTTGTCATTATGATAAGACACTATAAATGGAGCTCACACGGTCTTGATTTTTTTTCCTTTTAAGTGACAAAAGAGAAAACTTTGGTTAATAAAGCCGAAAAATCCAGGGATCTGGGCATGATTCAAACAATGGTTCTTGTTTTGATTGTCCATCTTCCCTTATTTCTCTCAATCTGCTTCTTTCTGTACATACAAATGGGTACCTACCTTTAGAAACTGCAGTGTTACCATGTCTTGATGCCACAAAACAAAACTTCTCACAGCTCCAATATATGCTTGTCTTCCAAAAACACCCAATGGACTCTTGCATTGGTGTTAAATAACTTTAACCTCTTGATAGCCAAGCAGTAACTATGGGATGGCTCTATCTTAACTAGTTTTTAAAATGTAAATCAGATCGTTATTTTTTATTAGTTCAAATTAGGAACAAGCTTGCTTCACATGTCAATCCCTTCTCCCTCTTTCTCCCCTCCCCCAAACCTCTCCCCCAATCCCCACACCCGCCCCCACACCATCCACCCTACAGTACCCAGGCAGGGTGGGGCCCTTGATGGGGGCTCCCCAAAATCCACCACATGATCCTGGGCGGGCCTAGGTCCTTCCCATATGTCCAGACCTCTCAAGTCTCTTCTTACACCAGGGAAAAATACTAATCCAATACCAGGGGCCTCCTAGAGTGTTGAGGCCTCCTAATTGACATTCATGTTCAGGGGTCTGGATCAGTCCTGTGCTGGCCTTCCAGACAGCAGTCTGGGGTCCATGTGCACCTCCTTTTTCAGGCCAGCTCTTTCTGTGGGTTTCAGAAGCCTGGCACCGACCCCTTTGATCTTCATTCCTCCCTCTCTGCAACTAGGTTCTAGAGTTCAGTTCAGTGTATATCTTTGGGTGTCTGCCTCTGCTTCCATCAGCCACTGGATGAGGGCTCTAGGATGGCATAAAAAGTAGTCATCAGTCTCATTATAGGGGAAGGGCATTTAGGTTATCCTCTCCACCATAGCCTAGACTGTCAGTTCGTGTCATCCTTGTAGATCTCTGGAAATCTCCCTAGTGCCAGATCTCTCCTCGGACCTATAATGGCTCCCTCTCTATGGTATTGCTCATCCTGCTCTCCTCTATTTTTCCCCCAACTCAATATTTCTCCTCATCAATTTCTTCTTCTCATCTCCTCTTCTCCTCTCATTCTGGCAGCTCCCCCTCCCCTCCCCTCATGCTCCCAATTAGCTCAGGAGTTCCTGCCCCTTCCCATTCCTGGGGTTCATGCATTTTCCCCTTAGATACCTTCTTGTTTCCTAGTTTATTTGGTGAAGAGGATTGTAGGCTGGTAATCCTTTGCTCATTTCTAAAATTCATACATGAGTGAGTACATACCATGTTTGCCTTTTTGTGACTGGGTTACCTCACTCAGGATGTTTTCTTCTAGTTCCATCCATTTGCCTGTGAATTTCAAGATTCCATTGCTTTTTTCTGCTGAGTAGTATTCCATTGTATAAATGTACCACATTTTCTCTATCCATTCTTCAGTTGAGGGGCATCTAGGTTGCTTCCAGATTCTGGCTATTACAAAACTGCTGCTATGAACATGGTTGAACATATGTCCTTGTAGTATGGATGTGCATTATTTGGGTATATGCCCAAGAGAGGAATGGCTGGATCTTGAGGTAGACTGATTCCCCTTTTTTCTGAGCAACCACCATACTGATTTCCAAAGTTGTCTTACAAGTTTGCAATCCCACCAGCAATGGAGGAGTGTTCCTTTTTCTCCACATCCTCTCCAGCGTAGATTGCCATTGTTGTTTTTGATTTTAGCCATTCTGACAGGTGTGAGGTGGTATCTCAGAGTTGTTTTGAGTTGCATTTCTCTGATGGATAAGGATTTTGAGCACTTTCTTAAGTGTCTTTCAGCCATTTCAGATTCCTCTGTTGAGAATTCTCTATTTAGTTCTGCACCCCACTTTTTAATTTCATTGTTTGGAATTTTGGTGGCTAGCTTCCTGAGTTCATTGTGTATTTTGGAAATCATCCCTCTGTCAGATGTGGGGTTGGTGAAGATCTTTTCCTAGTCTGTGGGCTGTTGTTTTGTCTTACTGACTGTGTCGTTTGACTTACAGAAGCTTCTCAGTTTCAAGAGATCCCATTTATTAATTGTGGATCTCAGTGTCTGTGCTACTGGTGTAATGTTCAGGAAATGGTCTCCTCTGCCAATTCATTCAAGGGTATTTCCCACTTTCTCTTGTAGAAGATTCAGTGTGGTTAGATTTATTTTGAGGTCTTTGATCCATTTGCACTTAAGTTTTGTACATGGTGACAGATATGAATCTATCAGCAGTCCTCTGCATGTTCGAATCCAGTTGTGCCACTACCATTTGCTGAAGATGCTATCTTTTTTCCATTGTATAGATTTAGCCTTTTTGTCAAAAATCAGGTGTTCGTAGGTGTGTGGGTTAATATCATGGTTTTTAATTTTATTCCATTGGTCTATCAGTCTATTTTTGTGCCATACCAAGCTGTTTTCAAAACTATGGCTATATAATAGAGCTGGAGGTCAGGTATGATGATGCCTCCAGAAGATCCTTTATTGTATAGAGTCATTTTGGCTATCCTGGTTTTGGCTATCATAGACTGTCAGTTTGTGTCATCCTTGTAGATCTCTCAATAAAGTTGAGTGTTGTTTTTTCAATGTCTGTGAAGAACTGTGTTGGGATTTTGATGGGGATTCCGTTGAATCTGTAGATTACTTTTGGCAAGATTGCCATTTTTAGTATGTTGATTCTACCTATCCAAGAGCATAGGAGATCTTTCCATTTTCTGGTATCTTCTTTAATTTCTTTCTTTAAAAGACTCAAAGTTCGTGCTGTACAGGTCTTTCACTTTTTTTGGTTAGTGTTACCCCAAGATATTTTATGTTCCTTGTAGATATTGTGAAGGGTGATGGGTGATGTTTCTCTGATTTCTTTCTCATTGCATTAATCATCTGTATATAGTAGGGCTACTGATTTTTTTGAGTTAATTTTCTATCCTGCTACTTTGCTGAAGGTATTTATCAGATGTAGGAGTTCACTGGTAGAGTTTTTCAGATCACTTATCTAGACTATCATATTATCTGCAAATAGTGAAAGTTTGACTTCTTCCTTTCCAATTTGTATCTCTTTGATCTCCTTTTCTTGTCTTATTGCTCTAGCTAGAACTTCAAGTACAATATTGAAGAGATATGGAGAGAGTGGACAGCCTTGTCTTGTTCCTGATTTTAGAGTAATCGCTCTGAGTTTCTCTCTATTTAGCTTGACGTTGGCTGTTGGTTTGGTGTATATTGAGTTTAGCATGTTTAGGTATGTTCCTGTTCTTCCTGTTCTCTCCAATATCTTTATCATGAAGGGATGTTGGATTTTGTCAAAGGCTTTTTCATCATCTAGTGAGATGATCATGTGGTTTTTCTTTTTCAGTTTGTTTATATGGTAGATTACATTGATGGATTTTTGTATGTTGAACCATCTTTGCATCCCTGGGATGAAGCCAACTTGATCATAGTGGAGGATTTTTCTGATGTATTCTTGGATTTGATCTGCCAATATTCTGTTGAGTATTTTTGCATCAATGTTCATGAGGGATATTGGTCTGTAGTTCTCCTTTTTAGTTGTATCTTTGGTGTGGCTTGGGTATCAAAGTGATTGTAGCCTGGTAAAAAGAGTTTGGCAATGTCCCTTCTGTTTCTATTGTGTGGAACAATTTGAGGAGTACTGGTATTAGCTGTTGTTTGAATTTCTGGTAGAATTCTGTAGTGAAGCCATCTGGCCCTGGGCTTTTTTTGGTTGGGAGGCTTTTGATGACTGCTTCCATTTCCTTAGGGGTTTAGGTCACTTTAAACTGTTATATCTGTTCTTGGTTTAGTTTTGGTAGGTGATAGCTATCCAGAAAATTGTCCATATCCTTTAGATTTTCGAATTTTGTGGAGCACAGTTTTTCAAAGTATGACCTGATGATTATCTGGATTTCCTCAGTGTCCGTTTTTATGTCCCCCTTTTTGTTTCTGATTTTGTTAATTAGCATGCTCTCTCTCTGCCCTTTGGTTAGTTTCGATAGAGGTTTGTCTATCTTCTTAATCTTCTCAAAGAAGCAACTCTTTGATTCATTGTTTCTTTGTAATGTTTTCCTAGTTTCTAGTTTATTTATTTCAGCCCTTAGTTTGATTATTTCCTGGCATCTACTCCTCTGTTGTGAGTTTGCTTCCTTTGCTCTAAAGCTTTCAGATGTTCTGTCAATTCTCTAGTGTGACTTTTCTCCAGTTTCTTCATGTGGGTACTTAGTGCTATGAACTTTCCTCTTAGCACAGCTTTCAGAGTGTCCCATAAGTTTGGGTATGTTGTGTCTACATTCTTATTAAATTCTAGGAAGTCTTTAATTTTTTTTATTTCTTCCTCAATCCAGGAATGGTGCATTGGGTGTTATTCAATTTCTACGAGTTTGTAGGTTTTCTGGAATTTGTATTGCTGTTGAATTTTAACATTAAAGCATGGTGCTCTGATAAGATACATGAGATTATTTAAATTCTTTTGTATCTGTGGATGTTTGCTAACTATGTGGTCAATTTTAGAGAAGGTTTCATGTGTTGCAGAGATGAAGGTATATTCTTTTGTGTTTGGATGGAATGTTCTATAGATATCTGTTAAAACCACTTGGGTCATAACTTCTTGTTAGATCCTCTGTTTCTTTGTTAAGTTTCTGTCTGGTGGTCCTGTCTAGTGCTGAAAGCGGAGTGCTGCAATCTCCCACTATAAGTGTGTGTGATTTTATCTGTGGTTTGAGCATAGTAATGTTTCTTTTACAAATGTGGCTGCCTTCGTATTTGGGGCATAGATGTTCAGGATTGAGACTTCACCTTGATGGATTTTTCTTGTGATGAGTATAAAATGCCCTTCTTCATCTCTTTTGATTGACTTTAGTTTGAAGTGTAATTTGTTAGATATTAGGATTGCTACACCAGCTTGTTTCTTGGGCCCATTTGATTGGAAAATCTTTTCCCAACCCTTTCCTCTGAGGTAACACCTGTCTTTGAAGTTGAGGTGTGTTTCTTGTATACAGCAGAAGGATGGATTCTGTCTTCGTATCCATTCTGTTAGCCTGTATCTTTTTATGGGCAGGTTAATACCATTGACACTGAGGGATATTAATGTCTATTGATTTTTGGTTCTTGTTTGTTTGGGAATTATTGTTGGTGGTGTCATTATGTGTGTATTTTGCGCTCCTCTTTCTTTTCGTGTTTGGTAGAATTGGATTATCTATTGCCTATGTTTTTCTGAGTATAGTTATCTTCAGTGGGTTGGAGTTTTCCTTCCAAAACTTTCTGTAGTGCTGGATTTGTGAATATGATTGTTTAAGTCTGGTTTTGTCATAGAATATCTTGTTTTCTCCATCTATAGTGATTGAAAGTTTTGCTGGGTACACTAGTCTGGGTTGGCATCCATGCTCCCTTAATGTTTGTAGGATATCTATCTAGGACCTTCTGGATTTCAAAGTTTGCATTGAAAAGTCATGTGTGATTCTGATAGGTCTGTGTTTATATGATACTTGTCCTTTTTCCTTTGATGCTCTTAATATTTTCTCTTTATTCTTTAGGTTTGGTGTTTTGATTATTATGTGTTGAGGGGACTTCTTTTTGTGGACCAGTCTGTTTGGTGTTCTGTAAGCTTCCTGTACTTTCATAGGCATATCCTTCTGTAGGTTGGGGAAGTTTTCTTTTATGGTTTTGTTGAATATGTTTTCTGTACCTTTGAACTGTATTTCTTCACCTTCTTCTATACCTAGGTTCAGCCTTTTCATGGTATCCCATATTTCCTGGATATTTTGTGTTAGGGATTTGTTGGATTTGAGATTTTCTTTGTTTGATGACTGTATATCCTCTAGTGAGTCTTCAACAACTGAGAATCTCTCTTCTGTCTCTTGAATTCTATTGGTTATACTCACATCCTTAGTTCCTGATCTTTCATCCAGCCTTTCTATTTCCAGCATCCCCTCATTCTGTGTTTTATTTATTGTATCTATTTCATCTTTCATGCCTTGAACCGTTTTGAGTGCTTCCTTTACTTGGTTGTGTTTTCTTGGCTTTCTTTAGATTCTTTAAGAGATTTGTTGATTTCTTGAATTTTTTAGTTTGTCTTTCCTCCATTTCTATATTGGGAAATTACCAATATGGAGTCAGGTAGAAATATAAGGGTATTTAATAGGGAAAAGCCTTACTTACAGAACAACCTAGCCTGCTGGCATGGCAGCGGTCTGTACGCAAGCCCAAAAGAGAAACTGAAAGAGAGCATGCAGTCCCATCCCAGTATCACTCTATGTCACCCTGTCCACGCCCTTGCAAGCATGGTCAGGCACACCTGTAGCCAGCCCCTAAGTAGTCATGGCTACAGCTTCCCCTACAATTCCCCTTTTAGTCTAAAAGAGGATTAAAACTTAACAGTTTAATGTACCCAAAATTAACAATCATAAAGGTAAAATATAAGAAGATACAACAATCTGTTTATGTCACATCTTAACTATCTATTTTAACTAAACCCTAACGTCATCTGAAAGAGGTGTCTAAGCCTGAACACCTCCTTCCAATCCCAACCATAAACAATAGGAAGCTATCCCTAACTCCTCAAACAGTAAATTCACATAATAAGCAAAAATATTACTAATTTTAGCAAATGATAAATATTCTGCCATAATTTTACCTGATTTCTACTCCAGATGCAGTAACTATCTTTGACCAGTCGGTGGCACAGGTGTTCAGTTGTGGTGTTTGGCAGTGGTGGGTGGCAGGATGGTGGCAGCAGTGGAGAGAGGTCACAAAAGCTCCTGTGCTTATTTTAGAGAGTATACGGACTTGCGGCTGCAACCACTGCAACAGATGAGGCTTTACTGCAGCAGCGGCCAGGGCAAGCCTCTGCTGAAAGCCGAGGCCTACCTCAACTCTAGGCAGCTAGAAACTGTCTCCACCTGGGTGGATGGTTCTGAGCAGCTCAGTTGCTGAGGGTCAGCTACTAGCTGGGAGCACCTGTGGAGAGAAGGCGCTTTCTGGGCCTAGGCCACAGGCCGGGTTGAATCCACAGCCTGTCCCAAATGGGGTGTAGGTTTCCAAGATCCCACTCCTGACACCAGATATAGTGGGAAATTACCAATACAGAGTCAGGTAGAAATATAAGGGTATTTAATAGGGAAAAGCCTTACTTACAGAGCGACCTAGCCTGCTGGCGTGGCAGTGGTCTGTACGAAAGCCCAAAAGAGAAACTAAAAGAGAGCATGCAGTCCCATCTCAGTATCACTCTACATCACCCTGACCACACCCTCGCAAGCGTGGTCAGGCACACCTGTAGCCAGCCCCTAAGTAGGCGTGGCTACAGCTTCCCCTACACATTTCATTTAATTTTTTGCTTGTTTTTTCTTGTTTTTCTTTAAGGGATTTTCTTGTTTCTTCTTTAAAGGTCTCTATCATCTTCCTAAGATAATTTTTCAGGTCCATCTCTTCTTCATCCTCTGTGTTGGGCTTTTCAGATGTTGCTGGTGTGGAGTCCCTAGATTCTGGTGGTGTCATATTGTCTTTTTGATTTTGAGTGTGTTGTTATTCTGTCTTGTTCCCATTTCTTCTTCCAGTGGGTACAGGTGGCATCTATCTCCTCTTGTCATCCGGTGGTGTGTGTGGGCCAAGACTTCAATGTCTGCAACTCTGGATGGTCTTGCCTCTTCTGGTAGTCTCCTCACTCTGTAGGGGTCTGTCCTCAGTAGGGGTCAGGCCAGAAGAGTGAGGTGTTTCCAGACTCACGGAGCTCCTCCCTAGCTGAGAGGGTCCACTCCAAGCAGGAGCAGTCCCAGAGAGATCTAGGGTGACTGGGACTTTGGGCAGGAGTAGGGCAAGAGCAGAGGGTACACTCACCTCGGTAGGGGTTAGGCCAGCAGAGGGGGAAGGCAGAGTCTAGTTTTTTGTTTTTAAAGGTTTTCATTTTGAAGTTATTCAGATGTAAATTCTTGTAACAAAGATAAAACAGAAAATCTAAATTTCTCTACTTAGCTTCTTGTGATTTTAGTATCACAGATACTATCACAGTACTATCACAGATAGTATTAAAACTATGGAATTAACATTGGTGTAATGTTATTAGTAACACAGCAGGCTTTGTTCAACAGATTTGCTTATGGCTCAACCCTAGTACACATGTGAAGTAATTTCAGAATTTGTTAAGAGCACTACTATGAGAAGTAACTTACAAACTAAAAACCATGTTTGTGTTTTTTCTTTAATCTTTTGACTTAACAACAGCAACACATAACACAAATTTTCAAGGTAATGGAAATTTTTATCCCTTCAACAAAATTGTGTTTCTCTGAGCTTTTCTGCTGTCTACAAAATAAGGATTAGAATAACCTTAACCTCAAAGTTGAAGAGCATTGAAAGACACAGTTTTAAAGAAACCTGAGTAGGTTTTTCACACATTAAAGTGTGTGTGTGTGTGTGTGTGTTTCTTAAAAATTTAAAGACAGCACAAGAATGTGAGCTGCATGTCATTCTTACTTTTTCACTTCAAATAATTAGGAAACACAGAAAAATTATAATAGATCTCCTTTTCTGCCTTCCCCCAGCATCCCAAACAAATGTTTAACATGTGACAGTCATAATGACCCATTCAAAGCTAGTACTCTTTTATTCCCTATTGCTTTGGGAAAATACAACATTGGAAGTTTTACAGATTTAATGGTTTTGTCATTTCCCTCATCTTTGCTAAACATAGATCCCTTTAGATATTTGTTTCCAAGACTCACAATACGGCAGTGAGCTCTGACAATCTTCAGCATATTGTAAATTAAAAGAAGAAACACACAGAAGTGTAGCTGAAGGGCTCTGAAAACAATTTACAGACAAAAGGCTGTCTTACAAGGCAACACACTGTCTTTAAAGTGACTCTCTGGTGGCAATCTTCAGTTTATTGTGACACATCCGTTTCAGCGGAGTATATCTGAGCTGCTATATTTTAAGAATATCTAAATATTTATTCAATAAATATACATAGGCACATAACCTATCAGGATATGCCCCCTTGCCTGTAACTAAAATGCACAGTTTTTCTTCCCTCAAAAGCACACAGTGAGGTAGAAGATCAATTGTTTTGACTTTTCACTCTCTGATCATATTTTCCTGGTTATTAATCATTTTGGAAATCTCTGTCCTGGAAGTAACTAGATTTCATTTTGGAATTTAATGAGATGAATCTTGATAATATTAGTTATACTAGGAAATTATAGAGTTCAGAATTGCATAAAGCTTAGAGTTAAATGTTTGGGCAGGATAAATTATGGCATTTACATTTGTAGTATTTTGTATTACCATAGAAAGAAATGAACATTGTCCAAATAGAAATTACTTTATATAGTTGGGATTTAATGGAGCAAACAATTATCTTGGAAGGCATAGAGATTTACTGTGCTTTGGCATGACAAAAAAGTGAACACATATTATAAACTAGTTTATTCTAAGCACAAACTTCAAGAGTTATTAAATCTTATTTCTCAAATACTCAGCATTTGATGAGATTTTCAAAAGCAAAAGCTTCATATTTGAATTCATATTCATCTTTCTAATCGATTTTTCACTTTGCAGAAAGATTTCCACAACTACTTCTTATTCCCAATTTTTTTTTGTGTGTGAGATGAAAACCTTCATTTCTCTAAAGATTTAAATTATAAAAGCGAAGAATCTCCCAACTTATCCTGAACCCCCTGCTAAGTTCCTTCCTATGTGTAATTTTGATTATAAAGAATTCAGTACATTTTTTATAGTAAGATGAAAAGAAAAATGATGATTCTATAAGTGAACTAGGAATTCATGGGGGCTGTGACATAAGATCTGTTGCTATAGAGCTTGCCTAGGCAGGGAAAAACCCTATAGTAAGGAACTGATGAGTGCCATAATGATTTCAAATATTTCACAATTTCGCTATTATTACCAGTTTTTCATAGAGTGTCTGCTATATAGCCATAACTGGCCTAGAACTCTCACTGTGTAGTCCAGGATGGCTTCAAATTTGCCTTTCTTGTGCCTCAGTATCTAGAGCCCTGAGATTATAGATACGAACCACCACATTTCATTATTTTTGAACCAGTTCTTAAAAACTGTATTTATTTTAAAATTATGATAAGTTTAACATTCTCTTTGAACTAACTTTTTAAGGTAACATGGAGGGGTCTCTACACTAATCGATTACTAAAATCTTATTTGTTCTTAAAAAAAAAAAAAAACAACTAAAATCTCTATGTCAGCTATCCAAACTAGTAAAATAAATACAGTATCTACAAATGATAACTTGTCTAATAAAAAGCTGAAAAACAATTAAAGTCAGTGTTAAATGGGGAGTTAGCATAGACAGTGACATGCCTGACTTCATAGCATGAACACTTGAGTTTGGATTTCTAGCCACTCAGGCAAAAGCAAGCACAGTGTATCTGTTACCTTAGTGCTCCGGCAGTGGGGGAAGGGACAGGTAGATCTCTTTAACTCATTGGTCTACCAGTCTAGCACATGCAATCACATCAGATCGCTTATCAACATCTGTAACCTAGTTCCAGGATATCTTAAGCCCTCTCCTGGCCTTCATGGACTTCTGTAAAAAGCTGAAACACACACACACACACACACACACACACACACACACACACACACACACACACAAAACTGTAAATAAATACTTAAAACCAAAAAAGGAGAAGGCATTATCTGTTCTAATACCTGGGGATACCTCAAAACAGGAACAGCGATTTGGATTCAGAATCCACCAGACACAGAGCTATGTGTACATAAGGCCAGGTACACAGACACACAGACACAGATACACAGACATGGACACACACACACACACACACACACACACACAAATGAGGTGCCACCTCTCACTATATGCCTAGGAGAGGCTCAGCTATCCTTCAGACCTGCATCCTGGGTCTTGGTTGGCCCATCCTAACATCTGCTCCATTTGTGGTCTTCTGGAGTGTGTGAAGGGACTAGTCCTGAAGAATGATAAGCCCAGGATGCCCATGACTCAGGACAACATCTGGATATCCCAGAGGAGTTTCAGTGAGGGTCCAGTGATGATGGTTTGCCAGAGACCTTGAACCAGACAAATGACTCATTGCAGTGAGCATTTTCTGGTAGGGCTCACTAGACAAAAGGTATGGTGTTAGATATACCAGATGCCACTAGGATGAGTGAAGAGGTGTTGGAAAGATGGAAGATAGAGTTGGTTTTTTGCGTGTTTGTTTGTGTTTTAAATATTTTGGTGGGTCATGCTGCCGGGTTGAGGGGCAGATATGGAGGGACAGGGAAGTAAGAGGGATTGAGGTGATGACATGAAATTCTCACAGAATTAATAAAAAATTATGTTAAAGATACATTTTTCATGTAATATATTAGTTATAATTCCCCTCTACCAGCTCCCGAGATCCTCTCCTCCTCGCATCCCATCTGAATTCACCCCTTTCAGTCTCTCCTTAGAAAACAGGCATCTAAATAATAATAAATTATTATAATAAAAGTAAAATATAACAAAACAAAAACAAATGAAAAGACCCCGAAAGTTTAAGAAAACAAACAAAAATCAATGTCCCAACAGAACATTATGAGACAAAGAATCTTCAGAGGCTACTGTGTTCTTTCTATGATGGCCATCTCCTGCTGGATATGGGGCCAGTCTCCACTGTTTTCTACAAGTTTGAGACCACTGATGTTGAGAGGTACCAATGAGCAGTGATTTGTGAGTCCTACTATTTTGAAGTTTTGGTGTATGTTGTAATTTTAACAAGTGGCATGAGAGAGAAAGATACCATGTAACAGAGTTCAAGTGGAATGTATTTTATTAAGGGAAAAGGATCCTAAAAAGGGAAAAGGGGAAGGGGGAGACTGGCCTGTGTGGACGGGAGCAGTGGGAAAGTGGAAAGAGAGGAAAGAGGAAAGAGAGGGAGAGAGAGATTGAGAATGGAACAGAGAAACAGGGAGAGGGAGAGAAAGAAACAGAGAGGGATGGGAGGTGGATGGGGCCCTTTTGAAGGGAACACAGTGAATACGCACAGGTGGTGCTCTTAGAGGCTGCAGCTGAGGGTGTATCCTGTAGGAACTCCGGAGGCAGACCAGTAAACGGCCTAAATACTTACAGGGTGTGCCTTCCCTGCTTTGGATTTTCTGGTCTGAGATTTTTACAAAACTGGGAATAAGAGTGGGGAATTAGAATTGGAGGGGAGTTGGGAGAGTGAAGATTCCCTACCTGAATGCCTGGCTGGTGTGGCTGCAGGGTTCCCAGGGAAAACCTGTGGATGTTGGCAGCTTAAACAAAGGGAGGGGTAGTGGACAAAGGCTGTGATTGGGCTTCATGATTTGCTAGGAATGGGGGCAGAGAGGGTCAATATGCATCATCTCACAGCATTGATATATATATATATATATATATATGTATGTATATATATGTACATATATATATGTGTGTGTGTTATATGTATGTATATATATGTGTGTGTGCATTATATATGCATATATGTGCGTGATATATATATATATATAATATATATTATATATATATATATGTGTGTGTGTGTGTGTGTGTGTGTGTGTGTGTGTGTGTTTGTGTGTGTGTGCTGTGGAGGCCAGAGAAAGGCATTAGATACCCATTAGAGGGAAATGTTTGTTGCCTTACATGGTAACTGAACTCTATCTATCCTTTGGAAGACTTACAAGTGCTCTTCTCTGCTGAGTCATCTCTTCAGAACAATATTCCATTTTTGCTTTTGTATCCTACTTTGTGCAGAAATAACTCATTTTTAGTGCTGACAGTTGTCTCTTCCAAGAGAAAAGTGCAGACTGTCAGTTTTCCAAAGCAACTCACTATGGTTCACCCCATCTCTCTATGCTATGCCTGTCTTTCCCTTATCATTCAGACCTAGAGAACTCTATAAACTACTTATTATTCCTCTTACTTCGGAGGATATCAGTCCTCACTTCCATCTCCGGAGCTGTAGCATTCCTCTGCCTGAGGGAGGTGTTTCTTCTGTGTGTGTGTGTGTGTGTGTGTGTGTGTGTGTGTGTGTGTGTGTGTGTGTGACATCCAGCTGTCCTGAGCTACACAGAATCCCTTCACCAACCATCCAGTACATTATGAGTATTTCCTTCTATAGAGAAAGGGGCCGAAATCAGGTGGAAACTTGAGAGTGGCAATTGACTAACACAGAGAAATGGGCTGCGAATTTTCCCAGAGGCAATAGGGAGAGGGCATACAGTAGCATGCCTGGAAGTAAGATTTAGATGCGGCACTAGGTAGCACTGCTTAGTGTTAAGCCTAACAATGGATAGACAAGAGGCACAGGAAAGTTATCTAGTCCTTGGTCACTGACTGTAATTTCTTGACTCCATTTTCCATGCAGATTTTGAACTGACCTTTGCAGGTCAATACTATATCTGTCATAGCTACTTTTTAAGATAGATCCCCCTTTGCACTACTTGTCAACTCAAGGAGCTCATTCTCTTGTTCTGTTGTCTGATGTTGGATTTCCAGACCCATTATGGTATCATCTAATTTGCATACCAATTTCATGTCACACTGAGGGTCAAAAGGTTTCGTTTTCAGGCTCTGCTGAGGCAGGAGGGCTTCTCTGTATTCATTATTGACAATCTGCATTTATCCATCCCATAGACATTTTTTAGTTTGAGTTTTTATTACTTTCAGAGTTCTACTTCAGGAAGAAGGAGAATTGAGGAAGATAATGTTATGGTCTAAATGTTTTCATCCCTTCCAAACTCATTTTTTGAAAGTTAATCACCAGTGTGATGCTCTTGAGAGGTATTTTAGAGGCCATTGGTCCATGAGTATGGACCTGTAAAGAGGGAATTAATGATTGTATAACATAGGCTGCAGAGATTTGCCTTGATCCTTTATTCTAGTGTGTGGATACAGGGAGAAGTCCAAGAAGTGGGTTCTGATCAGTCATCAAACTTTCTAGTAAAAGGATTTTGTACTTCTGCATTCTCAAACTGTGAGGCAGGATTTCTGTTTTCACATAAGCTCTCATATAGGGTATTTTATCAAAGCAGCCTGAAGTTAATTAAGTCAGGTACTTTCCACTTCTAAATACTTCAAACCTTGTCTGTACCGTTGCCTCCCATGCTCAGGTGAGTATTTGGGAATATCATACAACAAAACATAGATCATATATGTGTACCTTCCCACTTCTCTGTCAGTAGTGGTGGGAGGCAGAGGAATAAATAACATCTACCTGTGATTTCTTAATAAACTACTATTCTGAAATACTTAGAAAACTGCTTTTTGCTGTTTTTTAATAGAATAATATCCAAGTGAGTGATTCCTTATCTCTTGACATTTTAACAAAAAAGAAGCCCTTTTCAAAAAATAGGAAATGGTCTACCATTCAGCAGAGTTGTTTAAAGAATATTATTTTTTTACCAAAATATTTATCAGGTATTAATAATAAGCTGTGGGATGTAAAATGTAAAAAAAAATCATTGGATGTTTAAAAGTGCCTTAGGATTGCTTTTAAATCATTAGTTCATATTTTCTTTTTAAAATGAACTGCTTTAGAATTAAGGAAGAATAATTAAAATCTATTATCACAAACATATGAATTAACTGTGCCTTTGCCTCCAGCTCCTAAAATATTGAGTCTAAACATTCTCCCTTCTTGGGAGTGGAAGTTCATATACATAAAAGAATTCACATAACACCTACTCATTTCTGCCTCCTACTAATAATAATTCATAGCAGGTATCCAGTGTGTTGATTTTTTATGACAGAGGCTGCTGCACAGCTCATCCATACACTGAATGTTGAACAGCCATTACCATTATTTTGACAAATTTTCTAAGGTATTTGGCATCGGTTTTGACAAATGGTCATGATGAAGCTGATTCAAGTGGATGACAGACAGCTGTACTGCAGTTCTACCCATTGATTTTTTGTCATGAAATGATTCAAAAGGCAAAAGAAAGAGTTAATCCAATCTGACAGCAGGAGATCCATTTGCACCAGGAACAGTGGGTGATGGTTAAAGGCTGGGAATACGCAGTGTAGGCTAACATTGCCTGCAAATTGGATAATTACCATTGTCAACTCCCTACCCAGAAAAAAGTTATTTGAAAACTCTGGGTTATATAAGTGTTGAATACTGAAATTATATAAAAATAAAGATGGACTTTATATGAGTTTGCTCATCACACAAAGTAAATTAGCTATGCCAGTAGAATTTGTCTAAATAGAGTGTATGCATGGAGACTTCATCCATGAGTGAGAGTTTATACAGTTGAAAAAGGTTAATACATTTTTGAGTAATGTTTTATATGGTCAGAAACAAACAAGCAAATACCAAATATATCATGTAAATATGTTCCTATAAGCATAGGTTCTTAATCATATTTGTTTTCAGAGAATGTAAGTTTGTAAATTATCTTTTTTATTTTAATTATTGAAGAAAACATGTGTGATTGTTAGTATTAATTGGCAGTTTACCACAATCTAGAATAACCTGGAATAGAGTCTCAATGAGGGTTTATATAGATCAGGTAGGTTTGTGGGTGTGTCTATGAAGGATTGACCTGGTTATGGTAATTAGGCTTTCTTGTCTGGGTCGCATGGATCTAAATAATCATACAGAAACATATATTAATAATAAACCGTTTGACCTATAGTTCAGGCTTATTACTAACTAGCTCTAATGATGGGGAAAGTGCTTCTGTGTATGTGTCTTATTGGATGATAAATAAAGTACTGTTTGGCCAATGAGGCAGCATGTTAGGTGGGACTTGGAGTCAGGGAGGATTCTGGGAAATGTAGTAAAGAAGTGGTGATCCAGGCAGGAAGTGACATAGCAAGGAGACTCATATATAAGCAAGGGCAAGAAGGAAGTCGTTCCCTTTTCTCTTCCTCCTGGTCTCTGCTCTGGAGTCACCATGTGATCTGCTGGCAAGAGAGGGAACCAGCAGAAGGTACCCTCTATAAGATAAGTCGTATAAAATACATAGATTTATGATAATTAAGACTGAGCTAGCAGATGAGAAATCCTAGTCATTGGCCAAGCAGCATTTGTACCTAATATAAGTCTCTCTCTGTTATTTGGGACCTTAACATGGCAGCGGATGGAACTTGGGCAGCCTGGCAGAAATCACCCATGTGGAAGCAGGACTCAGGTGGCTTGGTGAAAAGGCTTATTGTTACACTCTTACATTTGAATTAAACCATTTCTATTAATTTATATATTGCCATGTAGCCATGGCTTTTACCGGTTTGCTGGCATGTTGTTTCTTGGGTGGTTACAGATCAGGTTGGTTTGTGGGAATGTCTACAAAAGATTGTCTTGGCTATGGTTATTGAGGTGGAACCATTCTCTGTGGGTGGCAGGGGATTATAGCCTGTAAAAAAAGAGAAAATGAGCTGGGTACTAGGAAGTATGCAGGAATGACTTTCTTTCTGCTCTTTACTGTGGATGTACTGTGACTAGTTATTTCTAGACTTTGCCTTGACTTCTTTTTGATGACAGACTGCAACCTGGGCGTGTGAGCTAAATTAGAGCCCTCTCCTGCTAGTTGGTTTTTGTGAGGGTATTTTTTAATCACAGAAACAGAAATGAAACTATGTCACTATGCAATAAGATAAGGAATAATGAACTCAGTTAGAAAACTTATGTCTTACATGCGGGAGGGCCTAGGCCCTGCCCCAAATGATGTGACAGACTTTGATGATACCCCATGGAAGTCCTCCCCCTTTCCATGGAGCAGAAGAGGATGGCATGGGGATTGGTGAGGGGCATGGGTGGATGGGAGGGAGAGGGAACTGGGATTGACATATAAAATAAGATTGTTTCTAATTTAAATAAAAAAGGAAAAAAAGAAAATGTATGTCTTTAAGTCCTGCCTCTGATTTTACAAAGTTTACTTATTATTCTATTCTTTAATCTTTTTGATTATCATCCTCCCAGAGACCTTTTTTAGGCAATTTTTCCTAATTAACATATATATATATATATATATATATATATATATATATATATATATTTTTTTTTCTCCTCAAGCCTCTAGTTTTCCCTTTTAGTGGAAATAAAGCTCCCATTGAAAAATTACTGTTATTTAGTACTATAGGAATCATTTATTAGGAACTCGACTTACATAAAACACAATATGCCTTGAGGATATACAAGACAGTATTATATACAAGACTTTTGCTTAAGAGAAGCATATATTGAGAGAGCTAGAGTTTTCCAGGGTATTTTGAAATGTACACATGAAAGTAGTGATAGTAGTTATCTCTGTAAGATCTTAGGTGAAATTGTTATAACAAAATATTGTAGGCAAGGTGACTTATATATGATAGAGATTTGAGAGCATAGCAGTTCAAGTCAAAGATGCTAGCATGGCTGAATTCTGTAAAAAAGGTCTTCTTCAGGTTTCAGAATGCAAACTTCCTGTTATATTCTCCCATGGAGGAGAAAAAAGAGAGGCAGGCTGCCCCAGGGTTCTAATGAGGGCTCTGTCCATATGACCTCATCCAACCTCAATCACTGCACAAACCCTCTAATACCATGGGTTTTGAGGGGTAGTTTGAATACCCCAAATATGGGAAAATACAAGCATTTGCAGCATAACAGTGGTATTCAGGAGTGAGTCAAAAGGTAGTCAAAGTAGCTAGAGTAAAACTATTTTGATGTATGAAGACGATTTTGGTGCCTAAAGTGGGGTTTTGTGTTTCCTAGGGAAACAGAATGTGTGCCACATTGGCATGAGGTCCTAATCTTTGAATTTTGTTTTCACTCACAAATGCACTTAACACCAAAAAGTTATGGAAGGTTGAGAAAAAAATCAGACTGTAAAAGCCATTAGAGATGATACATTTAAGAAATTAATAGTTTAAAGCTTCTGTCAATTATGGAATTTATCAAAATGTTTATTGAACTGAGTGCTCTGTCCCTAAGATTCTTGTGATCTGAAAGTTAATTTCAAAATCCCTTTGGTTTCATCACTTATTAAAACATCTTAGTAAGTTAGGGAGGGGATTTGCTGTTGCTTTTTACTATCTAAGAAAAACACATGGATATCTGCTTTTTAATATACTTATGTGTGAGAGATTAACTTTTACTGCTCCATGGCATGTTACCTCTGGAAAACACAGTTCCAACTGCTTCACATGTTTTGAGTGTGGGTTAGTAACTCTCTACCATGGTATCTTGGGGTTGGCAGTCAAGGTGTTGGGTGGAAAAGTGGGGTTTCTCTGGAATCATTAATAGGTTGTGGGAAGAAAAATTTGCTTCTAAGTGACTTTTCTTCTCTTAGGCTGTTGGACAGAGGGCCCTATTTTTTTTAATTTTAATTTTTGTTCTTAAAGGAAACTACTCCTAGGTAACTGTTCTAGTTTCCTAAGTGTTCTTCCCTAGGGAAGCTGCTATCATGGAGAACTGTTTCTCCCAGGGTGTGTAAGTGAGAGAACGAGAAAGAGCAGGATGTAAAAGTCCCATTCTGCTTGCAGTGTCATCTCTGCTAAGTTATTTTGGACCATCATGTTTATTGTAACAATAGAAAAGCAACTTAGGGTGTTAGTTGGAGGGGGCAGGGGAGAGGGGAGGCAGAGGGAACTGGGATTGACATGTAAAATAATCTTGTTTCTAATTTAAATAAAAATGGAGAGAAAGAAAAAAAGATAAGCAAATTAGAACAGGTGATGTCCGGGTCTCTTAGAGAAAGGAAAGAATAAAACAGGCTGCATTGCCCAGAGATGACTTTTAATGATAGTGAAATTGGTGGTTGTGTTATCTGTTCCCATACTGAAGAATTACCTAAGAAGACTTCATAGACAGAGCCCACAATACCAACTTCCAGAAAGATAAGAGGCAAAAACAGCCAGTGAAAGGAGAATTGAACTCTTCACATTGGGATTGCAAGTTCTCTATGGAAGAATGGGGAATTCAGCCAGCACTTGAAGAAGACAGATACAGATATGAGTGTCCATAAATTTAGTGGATACCCTCATAAGTCCTGACATCATTGGTACCTAACCTCTGATCCTCTTCCTCTTTAGCCTGACCCTGGAAGTCTCAGAAGCAAAGCTGATAATTGAAGAAGCATCACAGGGTATCATATTAAGAAGGGGCCCGTTGGCCTCTCCTTCAACAGGGTCTTTCAAGCCTGCGGAGGAGGGGAAGAGAACACCATCAGTTATCACTAGTTGGAAGGCTAAGTGCTTGGGTGTTTCTTTGAGGGTCCATCATGGACATACTACAGTCAAAGAACTATGGGATAAGGCATATCCCACATAGACTAAGAGAAGTATTGAAAATGATGCCTGGAAGAGGGGTAAGGCTATGCCAGAATTCCATCTCCTTGAGGCTGTCTGTATTCTCCCCTTTGTTGTGCATTCTCTGCCTGTATTCTGCACCCCCTGGATAAATTCTTATGTCTTTCAGAAATGTCCTTTTTAAGTGCAAGGAATGGAGATGGCACACTCATTTCTTGAGTATGGATTATAGTTTAGGTTGGCTATAATGTACTGGTCATTGGTGTTATCAAAGTTATACTTACATTTCTTAGGGAACATACAACATGGTTTTCTGCTTTTTCCACAAAAGAACTGAAGCACTTTGGCTCCACATGGCATTACATACACTCTTTCTTGTAGTGAGTCTTAGCCTCAGAGTTCTAACTGCTCTGAGTCATTTTGTCAAAATATACATATTTCTCATTTCAAATTTATTCATTTATTGGTGATACTAAATATACCACCAGTAGTTTGTTTTCAGTTATATTTCTTATTTTGTCTTAATGTTTGTGTCCATTCATACAGGGTTTTTAGATTTTTTCTTGATAATTTTCATGGAATAAGGTATTGGTTTACTGGTAATGTGTAAATATAAATGTTTCTTTTTTGTTAAGAGTTTGTAATTTCATGAATAATAATTTTCTAAAAGTTATTTTTTATTTTTCCAGTGCTGGGGAATTGGACTCAAATCTATACATTTGCTAGAGTGTGTCTCTTCCCCCGAGCTATACCACAGCCTTGAAAATATTTATAGCACAAGTTTATTTGAATATGTTAAAATTTTATTAATCTTATATACCTAATATCTCAATGGTCAGCAATAAATTTCTGAAGCTTTAACTCACAATTTTTAAACTGTTTTAAAGGATACTGTTTTACATTACAGATTTATAAAAATAATGTGTGATGCTTCTGCAAAATGAATCATACAAGACATAGCGGCACTAGAATTGCTGGGCTCCACAGTTTCTATCCACTTTAAAAATTCTTATGACATTTCAAGTCCATTTTTAATGTAAAGAGAATGAGAAATTGCAAGAGCTTCAAATTCACAATGTGCCTGAGGCAGAGATGGCTCTGAATTCAACTGGTATTACTCATGGTAGACAAAGCTGAAAATCAAAGTTGTGCTCTTTACGTAGTATATTAAGTGTGCCTGAAGAGAAAGAGCTCATTTTTAATGGGGTGAGAAGTTTTTCTGTCTTAGACTTTCTGCTAAAGTCACTAGAAAATGTGAATATCCTGAATTATAATTAGTTTATCTTCAGGTTTCAGTTTTATTCAAAAAAAAATCAGTATGGGCACCCACAGTAAAATTTAGTCTATGAGTTTCTAGTTTCAATTTGAAAGGATCTATCATTATTTTAAAACTTTGCAAAACAATAAGTGAACTTCTTAAATGTGGATTTAGCTAAAATAATGCATTGAGTATGAGGATTATACCTTTACCAAGAGTCAGCAGACTAGGACCACCAGGAAGATGGATCTTACAAGAGAAGATAAATGCAAAATAACTGTTTATGGGAAATAGGAAGCATCAGTTTCGAGTGAATCAAAGATTACACAGGCATTTACATTATTTGTTGTAGGGGAAGCAACACAGTGTGCTTTAGACACGGCTAGTGAGTCCCTTTCCTAGGTTCAGTGGTCTGGTTCCTAGTTTTCACATTCCTGTTCTCTCAGTCTCTTCCACCACAGGCATCTGTACTGCACTATGCCGTGCCTGGTCCACAGACACACAGTTTGGTTCTCAAGACCCCTGTTAATCCTATCTTATTTATTAAGCCCAGTGCATCGTTTATCAGTGACTTCCCAGGGCACTGTGACACAAACCCCTCCTTTCTTACTGAAATCCCCCTTCTTTGGTTGCGAAGCCCAGTTTAATTGAGCACTGTTGGCCTGAAGCTATGAGACCTTGAATCCCATCTGTAATCTTTCTTTGCCATGTAATCCACATGCAGTTGATTTAAGTCACAGTATCTGGCTGCTTTATTTAAGTGCATTATCCCCCAGAGGCTTTTTCTCTAAGGGAAAAGTTACTCTTTGCCCTTTAATTACACGTGTGGCTAAGATATGATTTATCTTCCTGGGGTGGTATTACATCTCGTTGGAAGAGAGGACTTTCACAGTTTATCCTCTCAGCACCTGAAGCCGTGAAACATTATGACATCATCCATTAAAGATTCACGTTACAGTAAAACACTCCAGTTTCCACGCACACTCCTGTCTTTACAGTGGGAATGCTGTCCTTGCAATGCCAAAGCACCATGTCTCAATTTTCTCACTTGTCAGCTTTTATCGAACTTGTGTCAAGAAATGTGCAGAGCAGGGAACATTCAGAAATAATTGGATATTTGGTCCTAAGGATATTCAAAACCTATTGATAACATTAATAATGTCTGATTTTTCATCATTTATTTTGTTTATACCATAAGAAGATAAATAAATCATTAGGCATTCTATCATTTCATAGTGTGGTATATTTCATGGAAGAGTTAGAAACAGTTGCTTGTTGGACTTAATTTACTAATTTTTTTTCACTGATGCATTTGATAGTTTCTGAGTTTCTATTGGACACTCATGGAGGGGAGCCACACATAACAGGGGCTGGAGAGATGGCTCAACTGGTAAAGTTTGTTCCTCAAGCAAGAGGACCCAGGTGTTCCCTCCTGGAACCCATGTGAAAAGGCTGAGCAGCTACAACATCACTTTTCTGTAATCCCAGCATTAGAACTGTGGAGACAAGAGCATCCTTTGGGGATGCTGGTCAGATAGTCTAGCCAAACTGGCATTTCCAGGCTTAGCAAAAGACTCAGTCTCCAAAACGGAGGTAGAAAGTGATTAAGGAAGGCCTTTATCATCCACCTCTGGTTTCTGCATGCACATGGACACACATGTTCATACACCTGCAGACATACGTGCAAACCTTCTCCTGAAGACACACAAAATGGTATAAAACATTTTAGTAATAAATGAGGCATATTTAGAATAGGTAAAATCTGAATTAGATTGCCATTGAAGGTAAGATGTGATTCACTAAGAGCAGCAACTGGATAGGTTTCTGAAAGCTGCCTCAGGGTCTCTATCAGCAGCTCCAGATCCACAAATAAGCACCTTAGACTGGTTCCGACCAGATCTGATCTGAGTAGCAGCCTATTGTTTACTCTGAAGTTCTCGCTCAAGCTTCCTTAATACCGTCACCCCTTTTGTGTTGTATTTGATATGCAGGCATATTTGCCTGAGCAGGAGTGTGTGGAGGCCAGAAGTAGGCATTGTGTTGTTCTCCTCAATAATTTATTCACTTCATTTTCAAGACAGGGTTTCTCTGGAGCTTTGGAGCCTGTCCCGGAACTCACTCTGTAGACCAGACTGGTCTCGAGCTCACAAGCTCTGCTGCCTCTGCCTCTTGAGTGCTGGGATTAAGGTGTGCTCCACCACTGCCTGGCTCACTTTCTGTTTTTGCATTATGGTCTTTCACTGATATGTGGAGGTTGCATTGCTGGTCAGTGGTTCCACCTGTTCCTGCCCGTCAGGCATAAGGTTGTAGACACATGCTGCCTCGCATTCTTTTTATCCAGGGGCTGGAGATCCAAGTCCAGGTGCCAGTTCTGGAGCAGCAAGCGCTCCATTCACCGACTCATGTGCCCTAACACCTTCTTTCCTCCATCCTTTCACGGTTCTCAGACTCTCACTGGCTTCTGAAGGCTTTCCCTATATGCGCCACGTTCTTCTTTTTAACTGTTGTTACAGGCAAGTTGCCTGGATTAGTTTCTTGTCTTTCCAGCTCCGTATCGGTTCCTCCTTTCAGGAAGTCCTCAACGGACAGAAACAACAATAAACGCTGGGCAAATCTTGACAGCAGAAGATAATTTCATGAGTCCTTCCTTGCAAAAGTATGAAAGTCACGGCTCTCAAAGTGGGAAGTTGGATGGTGTCACTATGCAATGCTTTACTGAAGCCACAATTATGGGAAATGACTGAGCCAGTGAAAAGGAGTTTTCCCTGTGACTTTTGTAAGATGAATCCTTTTTTCTTCTTTTTTTCTTTTGGCTTTTCTAGACACGGTTTCTCTGCGGCTATCCTGGAACTAGCTCTTGTAGACCAGGCTGTTCTCAAACTCACAAAGATCCGCCTGCCTCTGTCTCCCGAGTGCTGGGATTAAAGGCGAGCGCCACCACCACCCAGCAAGATGAATAGTTTCTAAGGTGTCAGACTATCGAATTCTCCGGCGACTCTCAAGTACTTCTGAGGATAAAGTCGAAGAAATAAAATGTAGTAGTTATAAATAATTACAATGGATTATATTTGAAAAAGTTGGTTTCTGTTTTTTTAACATATAAAACAAAATCCTAAGGCTGTTTTATGGCTTAGGAAAAATATACTCTGTTGCCGATTATTCTGAAATCAGTTAAAATGCACTCATGAAATGGAACCAAAAAATAAAAGTGTCATGTTTTCTTCTAGTTTTAAATAGAACACCAAATGATGTGGAAGAAATATCCAGGGAGAAAATGGAAAGTCTGATAAGATAAATGATGCTAAATAATTTTAAAAGGTTAGGTTCACCCACTGTTTATATATGGTGGAAGGATTCTCAGTGGAGCATGACAAGTCACCAAATGAAGGGTGGTGACAAAATATGCAAGGGGCTGAATAGAAAACTCATGTGTGTGAGATGTCATGAGTATGAAATGCAAGAGTTGGTTAATATATTATAAGCCCAAAGTATGTCAAAATGAAACCCAAGACAGAGACTGAAAAACAATCTCCAATAGCCCATTAACCAGTACATATTTAAAGAAAGACTAGAATTTCATTATCTTTTCAATTTCAAAATGTTCTTCTTGATGAAGTCTGTCAAATAAGATATAGAAGCCAAGGACTGTAGCTCCTCTCCCAGCAGCTAGTTAAATCAGGAAGCTGGGCATCCAATGCCAGCTAGTACAACCCCCTTTGACACACTGTTTTTGAGGGGCTCCAGCAATGAGACATGACAGGAGTAGTGGATTTGTATCACATTGAGGCACTGCTAAACTGCCAAACCTTTGCTAGCTCCGTTAAGAGAGGAACAGACGCCAGAAGCAATCAGTTTTCAGGGCAGGGGAAATAAACACAGGGAAGAATGATATCATGCCAGGACAGATGATCCAAAAATTGAAACAGCTGATGATAAAATGCTATGTCCAGATGGCATTTATCTTTGGTTTCCCAAAGAAAATATAAATGATGGACAGAAAAAAAACCCCACAATTCCCCAATGTTGCTTAATTCCCCATGAAATCTTGAGATGCACAGACAGTATAGGACATATTGCTTAATTTTTAAAAGATGCTGCAAATATTGAAAGTCACACTGAGTGCAGCTAGTGATTGTTATCAGACTAGCATGGCAATGACAGTGTTGGCAATTGGTATTTTAGTTTAGAAAACCAAGAACTAATATTGTATCTTTTAGTGCCTTTCACCAAAAGCTTCTCTTTTGACACGTCTAGAAGGTGAAGAATGAGCAACTCTGGTTATTGAAATGGGACTAGGAGGGCAGCTGTCCCATTCAGGTGAAAAACCACTAACTTCTTTTTTTTAAATCTTGGAGACCATGAACATACTGAGATGCAGTGCTTAACTCTGAATAAAGATTAGGGATACTCTCTCAGCCGAGATACACAGGGGAGGGCCTAGGTCCTGCCCTAAATGATGTGACAGACTTTGATGATCCCCCATGGGCAGCCTCACCTCCCTGAGGAGTAGATGGAGGTGAGATGGTGGATGGTGGAGGGAATGAGAAGATGGGAGTTAGAGGGAACTGGGGTTGATATGTAAAATAATATTGTTTTTAATTTAAATAAAAATTATTTTTAAAAAAGATTATGCAAAGCAGAACAAGAAACAGAAAAATGGTGAATAATTCAGTCACTGAGTTTGAGGTGTCTTGTCACCAAGCATATTCTTGCCTTTCTAAATAGATACAAATATTTAGTAATAATGTCAGGATGTTCATTGTATACAACAAATTTATTTGTTCATGACCTTTTGTAAGATGGCAAGGAACTGTGTAGAATTCTGTGCAAATGAAACAAGCCAACGAACATATAACAATTAGTAGATTAAAGACTGTGTGATGAAGATTAGGGAGCATATTTTTAACAGAAATATTATTGTATGGATGCTACCCTCTTTCAGGACCAAACATTTCTCTCTGGGAATTTGTATATCAGATGCCCTGAGATCCACAACAAACTCCTAAGCATCGGATTTGAAAACCTAAATAGAGGTGAAATTTAGATGTGTGAATCCATTCTTGGGTCTTTATTACAAGAAATTCTGAGAAGTGAATAAAAAAATGATCTAAAGTCAGGAGACAAATCACAGCGTTTATTTCAGGGACATGAATGATAGTCTTAAAGTGAATAATTTAATAATAATAATAATAATTCTTGCAAAATTAGACAAATATAAGCACCTATAGGTTCACAATGTCCAGATAACCCTAAGCTGGACATACAAAACAACATCAACAATTTAAAGACTGTATTCACTTAAAGACATAAGCGTCAAACTGCTTTTAATAGATTCCATAAACAAAGAACTCTTAGGACATCCTAGAGAATGATGGGCAAAGCTCTGCAGCATAGAGATGCACCATGTGTCTCATTAGAAAACTAGGGAAGATGAAAGACAAGTGAATTGGCACCTCTAAAATGCTGAAACCACAAAAGAGCAACCCATGTTTCTATAACAAATGAAAATAAATTTCACTTCCTTTTCCCTATTTTTCTCTTCTCCTTCCCTTTCTCCTTCCTTAAGTCTTTGACCGATGCCCTCACGTAACACAGAGTGATCTCAATTTGCCTCACAGCAGCCACCATTAATCTTGAGCTCTTGATCCCCCAACCTTCATATTGTAATGGCCATATTATAGGTAAGCACCACCATGCCTGGCATTACTGAAAGACGTTCTAAAGTTAGAAGGGACGTGAGATGTCAAATTAATAAACTTCTGCTCAGGGAAAAAAGGCATCAATAGGGTGAAGAGAGAAGCTATACAAGGGATCAAACTTACAAACTATTCTTTTGAAAAGAGAGTACCGCCTAGACATTCATAATGCTGACAGGTGCTCTGGAGGCTACTGAGGGAGAAAAGCACTTCAGCAGTTTTACCCAGTGCAAAAGTCTGCAGACTCTGTTACCTTCCCAACTATTACACTGCTATTGCACCAGTAGGCAAACCTGCCTGCAATTCAGTTTTGGAGTCTGCAGCAAGGGTAACAACCACTTGCTGATTGGATTTGAATTTTTCTCAACGTGAGAGATTTCATGTTTAGTATAAAGCCCATGACTAGGTATCTCATAGACTCTAGGAGGGAATCTATCAGCATTGTTCTAATGAATGATCGTATTATTAGGCTGTTACTACTAATGTATTTGTACTTATTGGTTTGTGCTGCTCTCAACCTTGGTTAGAGAAGCTTATTATTATTATTATTATTATTATTATTATTTATTATTATTTATTATTGCAGTGGGAAGTGGTTAATAGTTACAACTGGCCAAAGACTTGAGAATAAGAGAATGTGAATATTTTACCATAGATGCATCATCTATATCAATCTTCCTCCATCCTAGGCTCAGAGAACATTGAGAAATAATGGTCGGAAAGAATATTAGAGCTGAAGGATTTGTAAAAGAGGTGTGAAATTGTACCATCTAAAAAAACAACATGGTTGATGCATACATTAACCCACTGCAGTGGTGGTTACCTATACAGGACCTGAAAAAGATCAAGCCAATAAAAATCCACCACAGATGGAGAGAAGGATCAAAGGCCTCACCTTTGTTATTATTATTGGCTTAGTTTATTGTGCAACGTCTGACCAGTGATTGTGTTTATTTTTTAAAATAAAACTACTATACTAGGAACAATGAATATTTTGTCATACTTTTGAAATTACTTAAATACATGTTTAATCAATAAGTAAATAAATGGCTATTTTGAAAAATTGACCCAGGTTTTAATTTTAGTAACCTCTAAATTTTAATTTTTCTGTTCCCCAGAAAATATAGATGTTCAAATAATGACTTTGTTTTTAGAGAAAATATAAAGTTGACAACAGTATAAATCTTTAATTTGTTTACCTCGGCCTTGAGCTGGTAAGATACCAATTCTCATCTTAAGAGTAAATGAAAAACTAAAAAGAGTTTTTGGCAGAGATAGATGAATGCTGTGGCCGCACAATGCAGTTCTGCTCCATCTCTTATTTCTTCTTCCCATGTTATTGACATTTAACAAAGAGAAGAAAATTTTGAAAGAGGACATTCCTTTCTCTCCAGAGAGTTTTTGTGCTTATTCTCCATTTTTGGAATTCCTTGTGGCAATAGGGAACTTAGAGACTCAGGCAGCACGGAATACTCTCATGTACCGGTGAGTGAACTAGTTTGCTGGATCCGAATCCTCTATTCTTTTCTTCCTTTGAAGACAGCAACAACCTCGGGTCTTTGAAGCAAACTGCTGCGTTATTTGGGTTTTGTCTGGGGGATTTCTGCTAACCACACCAAGTTTCTTGGCTTCTACTTTGCTGCAGTGCACATCAGCCTGTGCCCACAGCTGGGAGATTGGTTTTTCTACCATGGTGTCAGATATTTCTTGAAGAACAGCTAGGGCAGCAATTCAGCCGTAACCAGGTCAAATTCCTTTAGTGTGTCATTTTCCAATGAGTCGTATTTGTAACTTTGATCTTCCGACAGCTTCAAATTGCAGATGCAATAAATAAACACGTCTTTCATGTTTTAGAAGGGAGGGTGTTTTAGTGAGTAGAATGCTACTTAACAATATTCTCTGAAGGGAAATCTTTAGATTGTAAGTTAATTATGCTGAATATACTTTCAACATTAAAATAGCACAAATGTTGTTTCATTGGAATAATAAGAATAATTTTTTCACCAAAATCCACTAAGGAAAAATTGTGGATGTGTGCTCATATATATGCATATATGCATGTGTGCACATGTGTGTTTTTCTTTAAAAAGGCTTTTTCATTATATGACGTTGGTTTAAGGAATACCTGTTACTTTGTATGTATGGGTAGATAGCTATGGGTTAGGACTATCTAAGTCATACTAATATGAGACAACTAGGATAGCTACTTTTAATAAGGATAACTGAACAGACAAACCCATAACTGAATTCAATATATTCTAAATATTTTGGCTTGTCCTTGACTGTTATATAGTGTTTTCAGAAGGTATCATTGTTTGAAACAAAATTAAACCAAGGTGAAGCATATATTTCAATTATATTTTAAAATCACAAAAGTGCAAATAGCTATAAGTTAGAAACTCATGTTATTTTCGATATTTTTTTCCACTGGGGAGAGAGGAGGTGCTTTGCTTCCAGGGGTGATATTCTTTTTTTTTGGGGGGGGGAGGTTTCGAGACAGGGTTTCTCTGTGGCCTTGCAGGCTGTCCTGGAACTAGCTCTTTAGGCTGGTCTCAAACTTATAGAGATCTGCCTGTCTCTGCCTCCCAAGTGCTGGGATTAGAGGCATGTGCCACCACTGCCTGGCTAAGGTTGACTTTCTAAAATGTCTTACTGAACTTAACAAAAATTCTAGAAGAATATAATCAAGAGTTCTAATTTATCCATGATTTATTAATGGAGTTACTTTATATGTCATTTATTTAAAGCTGCATGCAATTTGATTTACACTAAACACACACACACACACACACACACACACACACACACACACGCACACGCACACGCACACGCACACGCACACGCACATGCACACGCACGGCATGGTATGTGACTATGTCAAGATTCCACCACCCAAACCATGTAAACTCTTTTACTTTATTTTTCACATCCTGTATTCATGTCTTTGATATGTTTGAACTGGTTTTGCACATCTGATTACACCGGAGCCATATCTCATTCTATGACTGGATATTCATCGAGAGACTGCCTTTCCTCTACAACCAATCTTTTCTCCAGTTATTAATCCATTCTTAGGTTCTAACAGCTTTCACCCCTACATTGGTAATTGTCCTGAATATTGTTTATTGTTTTTCCTATGCAAAAGCAACACTGTCTCAAATAATCTCCTTTACCTTATTTACGTAAGAGGCATGTAGTAAATAAAATTGTGTAATATGGACTGTGTGCTGGAATGACATTCCTCTACATGTGTTTAAATTTGACTTTGTCCCTCCCTGGTTATTAATTTCTCTTGTAAAGTTTTATAGGGAAGCATTTAAACTGTGGTGTTCATGAAAACTCAGACATATTTTCTTTGGCATAGCGCTCTGAGGCTGTAATGTGTGCCACTCTCTTTCGCTGTTTTCCTGTTGTATCAGTACTGTATGTAGGGGATCAATTCTGAGTAATCACTCAGAATTGAACCAACATTTACTTTTACCCTCAATATGTCTGACTCCAGGCATAGTGGAGCTATCATAACCATGTGAAACATTGCATCAAACCATGGGATTTCCATACTTAGAGAAAATCCCTAGTCTCTGAGACAATGTTCCATAGGATGCCCTGAACTATTATTAATTTTTATAATTAGGGTGTTTAGGCTTTTCTCAGATAGCAGCACTATAACATTCATTTCTGCAAAGTAAAGAGAAAAGATAACTAACAGATTTGAATTAGCTCAAAATTAACTAGTTCTTAGAGTATATCCTTGGTGGACAAAGTAAATATTTGTGAGACATTTGTGGCAATGGCCATGTTGGAGGACCTGCAGTCAGCAATGGAGTTTATCTTAGCTCACCAGATAGTACAGTTAAGATGAGTGCAGGGCCAAATGTCTCCAGAATGCCCCTAGCTTCTGCTGTGCCTTCTCCTGCTTGCTGCTTTTGTGTTCCTACTGGCATGGAGTGATTACTATGTGAAAGCATCCCTCTGTATCTAGTACAGAGTGATTGTTTCATGGGAACATCCCACTCTTCACTGTGCAATTTACTTGCAGATCATAATGATGATGATTTTTATAGAGCAATGGAACTTAGAGATGTGACATTTACCAAGGATTGAATATGAAACAAGGAAGTCTCATGCATTAAGACCCTGGAATTCTGCTTGTGGAAAAACAAGATGATGATCAAAGAAAGCAATTATGTTCCTATGTCCTAGGTTAGGTCTGAGTTCCTTGGTATACAGTTGACAGAATTAATCACTGGTTTTGGTGAGTACCTTGAGAAAACAAAGTGCAAGGAAAAAGGAAAAATAGATGGCTAGTGCTGACCATTTGAGTAAAGTTTTGTAGAGTAAAAATAGGATAGGAATATGCTACACTGAAGCCCCAAACAGCTACCTGCTAATACTAGGAACTGGCTGAAATACACTTGGCTTGCTTAGAACTTCATTAATCTATAATAAAAGAATCATTGCTTTGGGGTGAAGACGTTATGGTGGGAAAGTTGATACAATGGAAAATAATTACCATGAGCTTCTAAGAAAAACATGTAATCTGTAATCATAATGTGATTTCTTTTCCTACATAAAAGTTAATTTGTTTTTTGGAAAATATGGAATTTGTGATTGTGAGGTTATTTCCTTTTATGTAGAAATTGTTTTAGGTGGTATAAAAAGATAAAAGAAAACTAACGAGAATGAAGAAAGAGAAAAAGAAAGAGAGGAGTCCAGTTTTGGCCCCTCAGATAAGCCTCCTATGTGTTTGTGTTGCCACCAACTCCATATCTCCTCTCCAGTGTCTCTGACCTGCTAGAGCTGGACTCAGGCATATTTTCTAGAGTTACTTTGAGTCACCATTAAAAAACATTGAGTATAGTTTCATGAGAATCTAATGAATGCTTAGTGCAGGCTAAATGTAAGAAAGAAATTCAATACATGATTTAAGACACAGGAATGAAATTAATTTAAAAAATAAATCAAAGGTTATTGTTTCCTGCTTTTAGATGCATCAGGAGGTTTTGCAATTTAGTCAATAAAATCGAGCATATAAAGGGGTAAATTCTGAGATATCTATGTAGATTAATCAGATATTAATTTTCCAGATTTCACATATTGCAGTAACAGCTGACCATGATGAAACATGTGTATATTTAAGGATAGTAATGAGAAGACTATGCTAGAGTTTTGTTCAAGAGATTCCAACTTCTCCAAGGTGCCCTTCCTCTTGCTCCTTTTTAAATTCATGGCCATTTAATTCAATTATTATTGTTACATATATGTGCATAATTGTATGCATTACATAAACATAATAAATACTACCCGTTGGGTTCATTTAGTTCAAGTGTTGCATATATATATATATATATATATATATATATATATATATACATATATATATATATTTTTTTTTCATGGTTGGCCATTTGGTAACAACCAATTAATAGGTTTATCCCTGGGGAATATTACTCCCAGTCTCAACATTCCTTAGTTGCCTGATGTTAGCTCTTTGTGGGTGTGGCCCTGTGACATTTCCTCTTTTTCCATGTTAGCATGTCTATTGTGGAATATTTCTTAAGGGCTTGTTTAGGCAGATATTTTGTTGAGGAATCATGGGTAAAACTTCCCTGTCATTTCTAGGAGATATGTATGTAGTCTCGCAGTAAATTTCCTGTTCCTCTGTCTCCTAAAATCTCCCCCCCCCCCTTTCTGGTGTGTTACCTGAGCCTCAGGTGAAAGAATTGTGTTATAGATATATCCATTAGACCTGTGCACCCCTGATTTGTATTTTGACCAGTTGTGTATTTCAGTATAAACCATAATGACCCATGGATGAAAAAGTGAAACTTGTTTTCTTTTTCTATGTGTTTATACATCTCCCCATATATCTGTATATACTATTTGTAAACCATTTATTCCACACAGTAAATTAAGTAGACATTCAAGTCTGTAATTTTTGGTCATGCCTTTATCTTAGTTAAAGCCCCAAAGAGAACATATAAAACAAAGCAAGAGATGAAATGGGGGGCTTCCAGGCACATCTTAGTCTTCCAAAAATGATCCAATTCATCTTAAACTTCATTTCATCTCCTCCTCTGGTTAAGTTAGCTTTGTCTAATTGGAAAAGTGTAAAATTGTTGTTTATGCCCTCTAGAACTTATCATGTAAGAGGAGATACAAAGGTGTGTGCGCATGTGCGTGTGTGCGTGCGTGTGTGCCTGTGTGTGTGTGTGTGTGTGTGTGTGTGTGTGTGTGTGTGTGTGTGTACATTCCTCCTGCTCTTCTGGTCCAGGACTGTAACAAAATAGGTCAAATAAAGTAAGACTATTGATTTAAATGTTTGCAATATAAAACGACATATTTTCAAATGAGGTAATTTTGAAAGCTATTCTAAACTAGAGTCACCACTAGGGAGTTAAAGTGCTAAATTTCAATATTCCTTAGCAATAGACTCATCTATTCCCAACTGACAGAAATGTTGCTTTGCACTGTGATGAAAATGCAGATGTTTATGTATGCCCAGAGCTGCAACCAGGCTTTAGTTTCAGATTCTGAAATACGAAGCTACATCATAGTGATTCTCCCTTTTCCTCTGAGTTTTCTCACTATAACAATTCATCACATATGGCACAGTTGAGCATATTTAAAAAGAAGACAGAGTGTTAGAATGAGTCATGCTCCAATTGATCCAGAACACACATTATCATTCAGTATGGATGAAGAAAAAAGAAGATGTAGATAAATAATAACTTTAAAATTTATTATTATTATTACTATTATCAAATAGATTCTTCCTACATAGCTCATTGAATGTAGAGAAGAAGAAATGGTGCCTGAATGGAGCCTTCACCTCTACATTCTAGACTGTGGCATTGGAAGGTACACTGCAGACTGTGGAAAGAGAAACCAAGACATCAACCCTGCCAGAAAACCTTCGACCTGCAATCTGTCCTGCCTGCAAGATGTGCTGATAATGATGGTGGAACAGAAATTGTGGGAGTGGACAATCAATGCCAAGTCTACTGTGGGGCCCATGACACAAGAGGGACCCATGTCCTACACTGCTTGGATGGCCAGGAACCAGAGACTGGATAACCCAGAGACCTATGGTACATAGCAACCAACAGCAACAAAAACAAAAATCCCACACACAAAACAAACAAACAAACAAACCCAAAACAACCAAAAAAACCTTTTTAATGGGGAAATATTATTTAAACCTTCAAGTGTTTAAATATTAATTAAAAAATTAAATATTAAAGTATTTCAAAATGAAAATGTTAACCGAAACTGGGGTTATATTTGATTTCACTTTTGTAGTTTAGGCTAGCCTGACACTTGCTGTTAACCTCAGGCTAGCCCAGGGCTTTCCACAATCCTTTTGCTCAGCCTCTGGAGTGCTGTGGTTACAAGCTTGGTTCACCTATGGTTTATTAAGCTAAAGTTACAAGATCAGAATTATTAAAAACTTTGCCTTTTTTTTTTTTTCAAATTTGTCAGAGCTAAGAATTCTTATGGCATGGCTTCAATAGAGCAACTGAATAATGCTAAACAAGCAGTGTCTTTTGCTGTTGTTAGCCTAACATTTCCTAATTTGGTATAAGGATTACTCTGCCTTCATCTCTTTCAACCTTAATGAGGTCCCATTCTCATCTCTAAAGGTTGCAATAATGATTTAATTCAAAAGTCACATGGTTTGCAGATGAGCGTATACCTAAAGCTAAGGGAATCCCAGGTTTCTGCAAGGAAATCTCCATTTTCTCTGTTAATACAAATCGGCTGATTAGGAAATGAGCTATCACTATCTGAGACTGAAGACAAAGGCAGAGGGGAAACAAAAGACCCAGGATAGCCAAAACAACCCTGTACAATAGAGGAACTTCTGGAGGCATCACCATCCCTGACTTCAAGCTCTATTACAGAGCTATAGTCCTGAAAACAGCTTGGTATTGGCACAAAAATAGACAGGTAGACCAATGGAATAGAGTTGAAAACCCTGATATTAACTCACACACCTGTGAACACCTGATTTTGTCAAACAATCCAAATCTATATGATGGAACAAAGAGAACATCTTTAACAAATGGTGCTGGCATAACTGAATGCAAACATGTAAAAAACTACAGATAGACCCAAGCCTTTTGCCCTGCACAAAACTTAAGTCAAAATGGATCAAAGACCTCAACATAAACCCAGCCACACTGAACCTATTAGAAGATAAAGTGCGAAATACCCTTGAATTAATTGGTACAGGAGACTGCTTCCTGAACATAACACCAGTAGCACAAACACTGAGATCAACAGTTAATAAATGGGACCTCCTGAAACTGAGAAGCTTCTGTAAAGCAAAGGAGACAGTCAGCAAGACAAAACGGCAGCCCACAGACTGGGAAAAGATATTCACCAACCCCACATCTGACAGAGAGCTGATTTCCAAAATATACAAAGAACTCAAGAAGCTAGTCTCCAAAACACCAAACAAGCCAATTAAAAAATGGATACAGAACTAAATAGACAATTCTCAATAGAGTAATCTAAAATGGCTGAAAGACACATAAAGTGTTCAACATCCTTAGCCATCAGGGAAATGCAAATCAAAACAACTGTGAGATACCATCTTACTCATGTCAGAATGGTTAAAAATCAAAAACACCAATGACAGTTCATGCTGGAGAGGATGTGGAGAAAGAGGAACACTCTTCCACTGCTGGTGGGAGTGCCAACTTGTACAGCCACTTTGGAAATCAGTATGGCGACTCCTCAAGAAAATGGGAATGAGTCTCCCACAAGATACAGCAATTCCACTCCTAGGCATATACCCAAAAGAAGCACATTCATGCAACAAAGACATCTGTTCAATGATGTTCATAGCAGCACTATCTGTAATAGCCATAAACTGGAAGCAACCTAGATGCCCCTCAACCGAAGAATGAATACAGAAAATGTGGTACATTTACACATTGGAGTACTACTCAGCAGAAAAAAACAATGGAATCTTGAAATTTGCAGGAAAATGGATGGAACTCGAAGAAACCATTCTGAGCAAGGTAACCCAATCCCAAAAAGACAAACATGATATGTACTCACTCATATGTGGATTTTAGACATAGAGTAAGGATTACCGTCCTACAATCCACACTGCCAGAGAAACTAGTAAACCAGGAAGACCCTAAAAGAGACATACTTTGTCCCCTGGAGAAGGGGAATGGGTCACCATCCCCTGAGCAAACTGAGAACATGGGAAGAGGGGGGAGGAAGCTATGAGAGTGGGAAGGGAAGAAAAGGAAGAATGCAGAGGTCATGAGGAAGCAGAAATTTTGAGTCAGGTGTAGATTAGAAGAAAGGACATATGATAGGTAGGATTATAGTTAGGGGGGTGGTAGAGGAGGAAGGGAGGGAGAAGGGAAATGTGATGTCATGTAATTCATTCTTGTTTGTAATTCAAATATATAAAAATTAAAAAAAAGAAATAGAAAAAAAAGAAGGGCAGAGGGGACCTGAAGGAGCATGTGAATTCAAGTTTCCCCCCATTGTGTTATTTTTACTCACTCAGCAACACAAACCAGTTCTTTCAAAACCAACTCTTTCTTCAAGACAATTTCAGAATTGCATTCTGTCACATTTTGCTTCAAACCTTTAGGAAAGTTTAGAACTGATAGTGATTTAATTGGCTAATTATGAAACTACCATTTGGATTATAGGTGAAAAAAAAACTCATCTGGACACCTGCTGTGTTTTTTATTAGGGATACTATTTTCATTTGGCTCCATTACAAAAGGTGTTTATATGTTTTTATCAAAACTTTACAAATTTTGGGGAAGTAGACAGAAATGCCTGATGCTTTGGACATGAGAATACGGTTACACTTTGTGTTCTTAGATACATTTCTTTCCAGATAGATGCAAAGAAGCTTTAAGAATTTTGACTTTCAGGGATTAATTAAACCGTAGTAGTAGAAGGGGCATGTGATGGAAACCTTACTTTAAAGCCATGAAGGGCCTACAGCTTTCACCTGGGCTAGCAGAAAGGCAGAAAATGCAGCAGGTATTAGGTTTCTACTATTAATTAATTGATTGATTGAACAATTAATTAATTTTGCAATGATTGGAGGGTCAAGGAATGCCACAACGTCACACCAAGCAACAAACCTCACGTGACAGGTTTATTGGGGTTGGGGTGAGGTACACAAAAGCTGCTTCTGAGCTCCAAGGAGGAGAGAAAGAGAGCAGTTGCTGAAGGTCAGGACTTCATGAAGGGGTATAAAGCATGCACATAGGGAGCCTACCCGACTGTGGACAGTAGAGATGACACCATGGCTGCCGGCTCTGAGATGCTGAAGGTGGGCTGGGGGGCCACACCTGGTTCTAGGGTGCTGGTTTACCAACAGAAAGTATACACAGTAACATGGGACTTAGCGAAGTGATACAATGAAAGAGTAGAAAAAAATGTAGTGAGTCATGAAGGAAGGAAAGCAGATAAAGACAGAACAGTGGCGATATGGAACCCAGCCTGGGGAAGCTGAGTTCCTGCAGTAATCAGAATAATATTGAGACTGAGGAGACTGTTGAGTATAATCCTTATGTCTATGTCTACATCTTTATTATTTATTATTCTTTTTTTCAAAAAGAAAAATGGTACTTATGGCATGCTTTGCTATTTATATTTTGTATGTTCAAATCCACTTAGAAAGAAAACTTAGAGCATAAATAGCTAGGTACCAACATATGGAAAATGTTATTATGTGTCTACAGCAACTTAGGTTTTAATTTCAAGTTGATTCTCCCCAAACAAGATGGTTATCGCAACTGATCTATAAAACACAAGTAGCTAAAGACTGAAAGTGACTTTCATTGTAATGGATCTTCTTTTAAAATATTCGTTTTACTTCATGCGTTTGTGCCTGTGTAAGTGCACTGTGTAGGGGCCAGAGGAAGATTGAAGAAGTCTCATGGAGCTCGAGTAACATGGTGTGAGTGGTCCAGTGTGGACTCTAGGAGCTGAAGTGGTGTCCTCTGCAAGAATATCAGGCACTTTTAACTGTTGCGCCGTCTTTCCAGCTCCCGTGATTGTTTTTGTTCCACAGATTCAACTTTAAATTCTTTTCTTTAGTTGAAAATAGATTTTTTTCTCATATAATATACCCTTTTTAGGCTTACCTCACCCTCTACTCCTTCCTGTTCTTTCCCGCATCTCCTCCCATCTAGATCTGGGTCTAGATTCAACTTTTAAAATACTGGACACTGGTATGTATCTTTTGTCATGACTAGTGTTAATACTGTTGAATGGGAAATACTGCGAGCCATAAAATTGTTTATCCATTAATTATGACAAGAAAACCCTAATCTCTTACATGCTCAGGGATAGTCACTTTTCATCTGAAGCACTGATTGAACATGGTGACATTTTAATTGGAATTCAGAATGAGCATTTAGTTCTTTTAGTTTTTCATCCAAGACAATAATCATCTTTTCCAGTAGGAAAACCCAGAGCGACAGGACTAGAGGGGATAAAACTGGTATTTTATGAGTAGTCAATTGTCTTTTTTTTTCTTGCTTGCTTATGTGTACACAGGTCCAACAATTCTAAAAAACTTGCTTATTTCACATATTAAGGCACAGGTTTAGGAGAAAGCTCGCTAAAGCCCTGTGGATTCATCTGCATATGAAGTGGCCTGTGCTATCCCAGAGTGCTCAGTGTTCCACAGCATTGCAGATTTGCCTAATAAAAGAGAGAATGCATTAATCTACCATTAACTTGTTAAATCTCATTGCAGTATTTTCACTTTGACGCACCTTGCAAGTCAAATGGAATAAAAATTGGGTGAGTTTTGTGCAGTCCAAAAAGAAAAACTAGGAACTGGATTTTTGCCTTTTGAATACTATCTTAGGATGTCAGAATGAGCACGTAGGCAATGAATGGTTATTCGCTGAGTACAGAGAATTCCAGGGAGCAAGGAGAACATTTTCTTTTCTTTCCTTTTTTAATTTTTATTTATGCCCACTAAAGGTTGGTTCTTTAGTAAGCAAAGAATATGATGCCCTTTAGGCAACATCCAACCATTTATGTCATGCCTGTGATGACTGACAATTCTTAAAGAGAAGAGACAAATTAGAAATAAGCATATGGGTGCTTAATTCCCCTTATGATTTCAGTGAGGCCACTGCTGAAAATAACATAAGGAAGGATTTTTATAAGAAGTATAGAAATGTCGTAACAAGATTAAAATGGTGAAGATTTACAGATAGGTGACGATTTAACACAATTTTCTTTATAAATAGGATTTTGCTAGATATGTTGGTATGTGCCAGTAATCCCAGCACTTGGAAGGCTGAGACAGGAGAATTGCTATAAATACAAGCCTAACTAGAGCTGGATAGAAGTTCCAAGCCAGCTTACACTATATAGCAGAAAAATCAGAATTTTCATCTACTTTGTGACTAGGACAGAATTTGATAGTTTCAGTTTATTCTTTCTTTTTTTATGTGGCTTTGGAGGCTGTCCTGGAACTAGCTCTTGTAGATTAGTCTGGTCTCTAACTTACAGAGATCCGCCTGTCTCTGCCTCCCGAGTGCTGGGATTAAAGGTATGCAACACCACCGCCCTGCCTCAATATATTCTTTGTAGAATGTTAGACATTATTTTTGTAAGATCACTACTTTCCAGGTAACAATTTAATACAAATAATCAAGCATTGTATTTCTGTTTTTTAAATGAAAATATTTCGTAACATGATTTTATGAAGTACAAAGCTCTATGTCTTGTCATCAAAAGCAAAAGCTGTAACCTCAAATCAAGGGAATAAAAGAGGTGGTTTATTTTGGAGCAAAATGAGTGGTCATGACCTGGGGACATATAATTAGGACCACCCAAATGAAAAAGTAGCTTCATGGAGGGTTTTTTAGATGGTACTAGGATAAAGGAAATTAAAAATCACGGCATTTAAAACATACATTGTTGAACCATCAGATAGATGGATACTATCTTTGACCTTCTACTAGTAGAGAATAAGTTTTTGTTAGGTTTATACTTTCTTTAGATTATTATTTGTTATTCACGTCATTAGGTCTTATAGAATTAGGCAAGGATTGGATCTTTAGGAGTATAAAAACAACCCCAAAATAACTGTAATTAGTGTACAGATGAGCAACATTCCATATTGTCCATATTCATTGAAGTTTTTGAAGACAGCTTCATTCCAGGAATTCTCACTCAACAACCCCAAATGTAGCTGAAAAGTTATAGAAGAAAAACAGATAAACTTCTTCTTGAAATATTATTGTTTCATCTTCAGTCTAATGGAATATATGAATTTAATATTGAATATTTGTGAATATAAGCATAAAAACTTTGTTTCCAAATGTACCATTAAGTGGATGTTATATATATATGGCATATGTTAACCAATGTGAAGGAATAGCTGTTAATGTTATAGGAAAAATTCATTTCTAAAAAGATTTTATAGTTCTGTGTGTATCTCTTGTGTGCGGGTCTGTGTGAGTGTGTGTGTGTGTGTGTGTGTGTGTGTGTGTGAGAGAGAGAGAGAGAGAGAGAGAGAGAGAGAGAGAGAGAGAGAGAGAGAGACTAACAGGTGGTTTTGAGCATTCTGACATGGCTGCTGGGAACTGAACCCGGGTCCTCTGGAAGAGCCGGGGACACTCTTAACTGCCAAGCTATCTCTCTAGGCCCTGGTAAAATGCTTTGAGACTACTTATATTTTGTATTTCCAATAAACACCATGGTATAAATGAGAGAGAACTCATTTGTTTTTAAGATTGATTGATATCAACAAATCTCTCTTGACTGGCACCCATCTTCCCATCTGGTAGACTCCCCTTTTTGGTGTTGGATGCCATTCTCTGAAGTTGATTTAAAGTAGATTTCTGCTGCAATGTACTCCTGAGTTGAGTTCCACTATGCACTGAATCAGCACGTTCAGTCTTATGTCAACTGAAATCTCCAGATTAATGAAGACGGGATGATTTCTAAGAATAAATAGGTGACAAGTTGATTGAAAACTAGAAAAACAAAGAAACAAACAAAACAACAAAAATAAACAAAAGAACCCTTGGTCTTATTTCGTTGAAAGGATTTGATAAACAGTGTCAAGGAAATAAACTTCTTTTTTTTGGATTCTGATTTCAGAGGGTCAGGCCGTGGTCTCAGAGGAGCGGAAAGATACTTCAGGCTCATGGCGGTACAGTGCATGGTGCTATCAGTTCACGCTAGAAGAAGTCTGTTGACCTCACTATAGCCAGGAAACAACACAAGACAACTAAAACAGAATGAAGACTGTTTGCTCTGCTATGAACAGGGCTCTTATATCACCGCTGTTCCCACAGCTCTGCAGCATCACACAAGAGTGCAGGAAGACTGTGAGAGCCACAGGTTGGAAAGGAATACTGCAAACAGTTTCTTCTGGAACAGGAACTCACTGCAGCGGTGGGCATAAACAAGAGATGCACAACATTTCGCCTATTAACATTTTGTCTTGGAAGGGAAACGAGCTTATGAAATCATACCCCTCAGTGGGGTCTGTAGCTAATGGGTATTGAGGAAGGTGCATTTCTCCTATGACAAAGCAGTTAAAAGCAACCAATAACAATGCATTGCTAAAAGACTCTTGCTTAGTAGTGGCCCCTGGTTCAGTTTTATTGGGAAGTTTCATGTTCTTAATGGAAATAATTTAAAAGCTGTTTCTTTAGTGATGTAGCCATTGGTAAGTTACCCATGTCCTGCCCACACTCCTGTAAACAATCTTAAACCCAGTAGGTTAAAAAGAAACTTCAAAATGGTAGGATTGTTGAAAAGAATTTTAACAGAAGACAGTGGGATGTATGGGGTGGAAAAGACCATACACTAAATATGTATGAGACTGTCAGAGAATAAAAATCTACAAAACAAAATGCTCCTTCTCCAAAGCATCCCTGGCTCCTGCCACCCCCCCCAAAAGAAGCAGGGGACTGGAACTAAGTATTTCACAGGGACATGGCCAGGAGTTCCACCTCCTAAACAGTCATCACTGCCACAGGATGAGCCGTGGAGGATATTTAAAATCCAAAGGTCGCACTTTCTTCTACAAATACAATCTTCATCTTTTACATTATAATTATAGGCTTCATTCTGATGAAATTAATAATCCATGATCATTTTGAAAGAACAAATAGTAGATAAAAAGAAGAGTCTTGTTATGATAGCTGTCTGTTGTTCATGAGAGACTAGTTATGGATATTTTGTTTTTTTTTCTTTTATTTAAACCCAAAGATTTATTTTAATGGTTACTAATAATCTCATCACATTTTATAATGGATGTGTTTACAGTGATTTGATAATTCCTAGTTGTTGGAAAAAACAATAGTTTAAGTAATTTTTTCTTAAAATTGAATTTCTGATATTCTTCATATTAACAATATGCTTTTAAAGATTTTCCATTAAAGGCACGAACCTTTCCACTAAAAATGAAGTAGGAGCTACCACTAAGAGCAATAGTCTCTTAACAATGAATTATTATTATTTGTTTACAGCTGTATTTCTATGAGAGAAATGTATTCTATTAATAACTGATCACGAACATTAGTTCTTATTCCTCATACTGTGCTTTCAATAAAATATACCAAAGGATTATTTACTCTTGTAGGTAAAGCTCCAGATTTGTTTATTCACAGACTCACTAGTAACAGATGTAGACCTGAAGATCTATCACAGATTTTATTCATCTTTTGAGTCTAAGCAAGACTCAAATTTAAGAAGATGAATGATGTGATATATCCTTTGAAGATTGGGAGGTTTCTGCTTTTTTCAGCGGGTTCATTCATTCATGGGTGAATCCATCCATTGAACAGACTGGAGATGGTGGAACTGTGGACGATGGAGCCTGTTTCTGGAAAATGGGTGGCTGGAGGTGTGGTCTTATTCCAGCCACTTCCTGTCACCTTATAGCTGCCTCTCGGCAGCCACAAAGTGAGCTGCTTTGCCGTGCACACGTTCCTCACCTTAATGTTCTGTCTCACCACTGACAGAAGCTATGGAGCTAGGGGCTGTGGACTGAAGCCTCTGAAATTATAAGCACAAGGAAACCTTTCATCTCTTTACATTGTTTTCTTAGATATTTGTTGCAGTGACAAATAATGCTGAACAACAGAAATATGTAAGGGCAAATATTGCTCTTCATCAAACATTACAATTTGGAAAAGCATACAAGAGAAATTTTATTGTCTACAGGACTATTAGTTTTATTCGCTCTGCTTGAAAAGATGTCTTAACTCGAATTATTTAATATTTGTTTTTTCCCTCATAAAATTGCTTGAGCTTTGTACATGTTTTGACCATATTTATGCCTCCCCCAACTCTTCTCAGATTGCTCCCATCCACTTTGTGTACTTTTTCCCTCTAGGTCTATGAAGACCGATTTGTGCTGCTCAAATATTCTTGGATGTGTGTTCTTCAACCAGAGAATGGCTGATATGCTAGCGGCTGTATTCTTACATTCTACTGTCTGTTTCTCCTAGCACCTGACACTTGCTAATATAGCATCACTACTAAGGACAGGATTTCGTGTCTAACTCTCATCTCCACACTAGAGGTTTGTCTGGCTTAGGCTCCCACAAGTTTTGTGCGTGCTGCCGCATTCATTGTGAGCTCCTGTGTGTAGCTCCACCCATGTCCTGAAGATACTGTTAGCTTGTATCATCTGGCTTTCCACTCATCTTCTGCAATACTCACAAGCATTTGGAGAAGGGGTTGTGATATAAATGTTTTTAGTGTTGGAATTTTTAAAAAAGTGGCTCAAGATAGAAAGATGCCATGCAACAGAGTTCAAGCAGAAGTTTTTTGTTTTGTTTTTTGTTTTTTTTTAAATTACTTTTTATTTAAATTAAAAACAACCCAAGTTACCTCTCCCTCTGGTCCTCCCATTTTCCCCACTATCCCCCATCCATGCCTCAGGGAGGGTGAGGCCTCCCAAGGGGGATCATCACAGTCTGTCACATCATTTGGAGAAATCCACAGAAACAGCTGACTTGAGCAAGTGGGAGTTCATGGACACCAGTCTGACAGCTGGGGAACCATCATAAGACTGAACCAGGCCTCCTGAACATGGGTGTCAGTTGGTGCTTGGACAGTCTATGGGGCCTCTGGCAGTGGAACCAGTGTTTACCCCTAGTGCACAAATGGGCTTCGGGAGCCCATTCCCTATGCATGGACACTCTCACCCTAGATTCACAGGGGGGGGCCTAGGTCCTGCTCCAAATTATGTGGCAGAAAGGTTTTTTATTAAGGGAAAATGATCTTAAAAAGGAAAGGGGAAGGGGGAAAGGGGAGCCTGGCTTCCAGGGACAGGAGCAGCAGAAGAGAGGCAGAGAAAGGGGGGATGGGAGACGGTCAGGGACCCTTTTAAAAGGGAAAGTAGTGAATGTGCACAGGTGGTGCTCTTAGCAGCTGCAGCTGAGGGTGTGTTCTGTCAGAACTCCAAGGACAGGGCATTTCAGATGCCTGAATACTAACATTTAGGGCTTGAGAATTCTGAAATTTTGTACTTTCTGTACTTTGCTCTGTTGTGGGTCCTTTTGTCAATCACCATCAACTGCAAATAGAACCTTCTCAGTGGAGGGCTGAGGGATACTCTGATCTGAAGAGGGGCTTCTGAAAGAGTATAGTACTGTTCTAATGTTTTTAATAATTGCATATGATTACAATGAGCCTCCTTCATTAAAGAAAAGTTGCCTGGTCTAATTCCCGATGTTTGACTATGACTGGTGCTGTAAGAGATATTTATAATCCTTTTAGAGGTAGAAGCCATTTTAAGGAAGTAGTTTCCCCTTTCCCTCCCATTTATCCTCATCTTAAAGCCCAGATTCAGTAGAAATTTTCAATGAGCATTCTATTAGCTATAATTCATTGGTATCATTAATCAGATAGTATTACTGTAATAGGTAATGGATTTCTCAGGGTATGATAGAATTATTTAAAGATACAAGGGAATGCAAAGTGACTGATATTCTTGGATAAATACCAGTGTTTTCCTGGGAGTTAGGATATATTGAACGTAGGTGAGAGTTTGTTCTTAGCATGGATAAGCTAATGATGTTGATGCCCTAGAAACCTATTCAATTGGAAATGACCATGAACTGTCCAGCTTTCTTTAAAGAAGCAAGCATTTGATACCATCTTCTGATCTTCCGACAGTGCTCACTAAAAACATTCATTTTTCTTTAAAATACTAGTTGTCATGTATCCAGACATGAGTGTACACACACACACACACACACACACACACACACACACACACGAAACACAGCTATCCTATCCATACATATACAAACACATAGAATCTTATACTTTCTGTTAAAGAGAATGCTGAAAATATTATTGAAAGAGGAAACAAGTCAAAGGAAATGTATCTGAAGGCAACAAAGTTGAGTAAGGCTGAGTATAATAAGCTTTTGGAAAATGTGATGCTATAAAATTAGCAAGCAGATTGGAGAGAGTGTTTAGTGTAGGCAGATTAGCAGTTTTGTGATCTGTTGGAAGAAAAAGGCTTACAGGAAGATGAAACATGAAACATGTGTGTGAAGGTGTTATTTCAGAAAGCAGGAAGGAGAATATTTATGGAAACATGAGAGATAAAGATTAACGTATTCATTCTTATGTGGAACTTCCAGACGACATAGTGAACAGAAAAAAAAAAAAAAGATTAGCCTGGAAAAGAATGGGTGCTTGCTAATGAAGATAGTGGACTCACATTGGGATTGAGTAGAAAAGAAAGGATGTAAGTAGGTCTGTGTGTTCACGTAGATGTGTTAATTAGTATATCAGGTAACACTGGGAACAGGCAGGAGGGTGAGAGATGGGTCGGTACCTTGATAATTTGCCATTCTTTTGAGTAGGGCAACTGATACTCTAATGGTTCTTGGCTCCGAACAAGTCCCAAATTCCTTGGAGGATGACATTGTGATGCTGTGAGGCTGAATTAAGTTTCTGTGCATTGGTCCAAAATAGCAGGAAAGCTGGGGAATCTAAATTATTATTCAAACAATGGTTCTTGACTATCACAAAGTGCAGACATTAGGCTTTTTAAGCATAAAGCTAGGTTTAATGTGTTTATTATTCATATGTGATGGCAGCTATTAAGAGCTCCACTTTTTGTTCAGATATGCAGAATTTAAACACCTCAACTAGGATTTCACAGCTTGTATATGGTGAAGTCAGGCACAGAAACTTGGGCTTCTACCTCCAGAAACAAAGCTTTCAATTGCATCAATACTCTGCTAATCTTACTAGCATGGTGGTAGATGGTTGATGAAAGGTTAGTTTTGTATTTGGAGCTTTTATAAAAGTTAGTAAAATTTCAATTGGCAAGTAATAATTGTATGTAGATACACAAAATGTGGCACAATACAATGTTTCCATGCATGTATTAATTATACAATGATCAATTATATAATTAATTAATTAATACAAATGATTATCTGTTGACATACATATTTGTGGTAAGATCATTTAAGGTATATTCTCTTAGAATATGGTATAATTTAAAATTTTCAATTACTACCAATAGTGGTAGTTTTATCAATGTGTACACAGTCAAAAGATTCAAAGAAATGATTGAATTTAGGCACCTCTTTAAGGAATATTTCTGTCTATAAGAGAATAGATGCCTCCCAGAGGTCCAGATCACACCCTCTTTGTCTTAAAGAATGGGCTTCATTCCTGCTACAGGGTAGTAGATACTGACATCCTTTCAGTCTTAATATGCTCATGCTTGCTGGGCATTGGTGGCACACGCCTTTAATCCCAGCACTCGGAAGGCAGAGGCAGAGGCAGGAGGATCTCTGTGAGTTCGAGGCCAGCCTGGTCTCCAGAGCGAGTACCAGGATAGGCTCCAAAGCTACACAGAGAAACCCTGTCTCGAAAAACCAAAAAAAAAAAAAAAAATATGCTCATGCTTATATTCTCTGACTCATGTTAGTCTGCATGGTTGCTAATCACAGTCATTCAGTTTCCTAAATTGAATGTTGTAATATTACAAAACATCATTAAAATGTTGGAGATTTATTTTTTCTTATACAACAGACCAAAATTAAAAGTTTTCTGGCCAGCGGTGATGCATGCCTTTAATCCCAGCACTCAGGAGGCAGAGGCAGGCAGATCTTTGTGAGTTCGAGGTCAGCCTGGTCCACAGAACAAGTTCCAGGACAGCCAGGGCTGTTATACAGAGAAACCCTATCTCTAAAAACCAAAAAAGTTAGTAGTAGGAAAAAATAATATTTATTATTTATGATAATTTTAAAACCTGGGTCATGACTTCATTTCCTTACATGAAAAATGGTAGAAGTTATGAATATTCATTATGACCACCACCACCGTCACCACTATCATCATCATCATCACCACCATCATTAATACTCCAAAATAAACAATACACAACTAGGTGCTGAAGAACCTATGCCGCCTCTTTTCGCATAAACATTCTGGAGTCAAGACCATGAAACTTGGGCATCTCATAGACTGGTCTTCTTGAGTAGATGGAAAAATATTTTATTTAATGTAAGTAGCATGATATTATGAGAAAACATTGAATTCAATATAGAAAAATTTGAGGAATTGGCCTTGGTTCCACCATTTGTTATTGGTGATAATTTGGGAAAATCATAGTCATTTGAGTAAGAGTATCAGTTTATTGGTATTGTTGGTAGGGTAGGCGTCCATCATACTAGTTTGTTGCTATGTGGCCATTCTCATCAGTTACTGTTGTGTATAGAGTACTTAGAAACAAAACACTAAGATTGGGGGATTAGCTGATTCAATACAGTGCTTTCATTATAAGCATGAAGATTTGAGTTCAATCCCACAAACTCATGTAAAAAGCAGGCATGAGGATGGGGTAGGTAAAGTAGGTAATGCACTTGTTGTGCAAGTATGATGACCTGAGTTTACCCAGGAAACTCTAGAGCTGAGCAGTATCACAGATCTGTAACCCTGATGCTGTTAAGGCAAGATCAGTGGCAGAGGTGAAAGAATTCCTAGGGCTTGGCGGGCAGCTAGTCTTGCCTAATTGGAAAGTTCCAGAACAATGAGAGAGACCCTGTCTTAAAGGTGATGAATGGCTATTCCTGAGATTGACACCTAAGGTTGTCCTCTGGTTTCCACATTGCATACACGTTTTCTTAGTGTTCAGTTCTGAGAGTAGGACCCAGGGTCTTAGAAGTTTTAGAGAAATAATTTATCAGTGAAGGATACCTCACACACTTTTGAAGCTTACTTTTCAGTAGGCAAAAAGCAGTCAGTTACTAGTGTGTGTATAGTTTCTACTCAAAGTGATCTGGAATCTATGTAGTTTTTTTTTTCTTTTCAGTTCCTTTTAGTAGTCTACAGGTACTTTTATTGTCTTCTGGACACCAAGAATATAGCATGAAACCCTACTGAATGTATGTGAACCCAAAGAAAAGGCCAAGTATTATGTCCACCCAGAAGAGAGATATGTTTTTATGAAGCAAGATGATACAAAGCTTGATAAAAAACTTTATGGTGAATATTGTATTTGTTTTTATACAAGGTAGAGAGTCTCTTGGATCCTGTTTTCTTGAAGGAATGGATTCATCCAAGAGACAGAGACAGCTTGCATAGAAATTCATCTAACAAGTCAGCAGAAGCAAAGCTAAGCAAAGTGAGCACTCCAAGAAGAGACTGAAGTGGGCTGTCCTAAGCAGGAAGCAGTCTGGTGGATTCTGTGTTGTGGATTGGAAAGCTTTTAAGAATATTTATGAGACTGGTGACATATTCATGAGGTCAGATAACCTATTTTTTGTTCCAAAACACGGTGGACTGGATCTTTCTTTTAGGACATTTCCTCCTGTAGTCACCACAAAAGGAGAGTTGTGTCAAAACCACACTGCAAAGTGACATCATAATGTTAGAGGACACAGGCCCTTTGTTGGTGCACACACATAAGTGGGTAAATGCTTTGATGTCTTCTTTTTGCTATAACGGGTAAAGCCTTACTGGAGCATTGTAGTGGTTTGAATAGGTGTGCCCCTTAGATTCATGTGTTTGAATACTTGGCCACAGATAGTGGCATTATTACGTGGTGTGGACTTGTTGGAGTAGGTGTGTCACTGTGGGGGCAGATAAGGTCTTATATGCTCAAGCTATACCCAATGTGGTATACAATTCACTTCCTGTTGCCTGTGGATCAAGGTGTAGAACTCTTAGTAACCTCTTTTGCACTGTGTTTGCCTGTACACCTCTATGAAGATAATAGACTAAACCTATGAAACTGTAAACCAGCTCCAATTAAATGTTTTCCTTTATAAGATTTACCAAGGTCATGGTGTCTCTCCATAGCAGTAGAAACCCTAACTAAGACAAGCATCAAAGATGCTTAACCACAAATGTCATTCTGACCATCATGAGACACAGCTGCCCAGAGGCAACTGTGATTTTCATTGGTCACCTCATATTGGTCACCAGCTTACAGCCATGTGGTCTGGGATGGTCTCCTTCCTGGCTTAGTGGCACTCCTACCCACAATTTAGTCTTTCACAATTGGAGACATTATATGTAAGGAGAAGTGGGAAGGTAACAGTGCCTTGCATATGTTCCTGGGCTATGGGGTATTGCTGCCCTATGGGGGCCAGCTAGAGCCTGCTAAGACTAGCTCTGGGGCTCTGTCCCTTCTTTTCTGGTCAGCCTACCTATCATGTATTCAATATCTGCCTCTGTCACTTCTCATACCTCCTGTTCTCATTTTCTCAACTTTATCCCTAACATTCCTTTCAATCCATTCAGTTTCACTATGACAGGATAGTGGGTTTAAGTTCGTCAGTTATATTTGGAAACACAACTCAATTCATCATTCTCAGGAGGGATGGGAGCTGGGAAGATTTACTCTTATATAGCCAATTTGATAGATTCTGTTTGTTTTGTAGTAACACCCCCAGGATGGTTTTTTTTTTTAAGAATTAGAAATGTAATAGCATGCATCTGAGTTTACTGAAATTAAGTTTTGAAGTTAGGAAATTTAACCTTTATGGATTAATTGTAAATATTATTATTAATTGTACATATTAGGGGTTTGGAGTGGCATTTCAGCATATGCATACAGGTGCAGTAGCAAACCAGGAGATCAGCATTTCTCTTTCCTAATAGTTTTTTTTTATTGTTTGGACTCTTCCCCATATGTACACAAATCCAGTTCCCCAAAACCTTTTGTTGAAGAGGGTGTACTTTCTTTAATGTCTATTCTTGACATTGTTGCTAATAAGCAGTCAACTGAACATGAACTTAATCCTGTGTATTCTATTCTGTTCCATTGGTCCTCTCCAGTGTCATTCTATGTTTGATTTTCTTTATTATAACATCTTTATGGTATATCTTGAGATCAGATACTGTGATGTTTGTTCCTAAATAGCTCAGGATTGATTTGGCTATTTGAGGCATTTGTGCTTATGCAAGCCTTCCATTTAATTTCAAGACTGAGTTTTCAAATTCTTTTAAAAATAACGTTTTTCAGACAGGTGTTGGTGGCGCATGCCTTTAATCCCACCACTCGGGTGGTGGCAGAGTCAGGTGGATCTCTGTGAGTTCAAGGCCAGCTTGGTCTATAGAGAGAGTGCCCGGATAGGCTCCAAAACTACATAGACAAACCCTGTCTTGAAAAACCAATAAATAAATAAATAAATAAATAACATTGTGTTTTTTGATAGAGTTTGTACCAAATATTCCAATTACTTAGATAGAATAGAATATTTTAAAAAGAACACTAATTCTGCTTATATATGAACATGGAGGATATTTGTTTTGTGACTGATTTTATCAGTGTTTTGTAAGTATTATTATTGTGACTAAAATAGAAGCAAAATAAAAACTCTGGTAACAAATAAATTTAATTACCTTGGTATTTTATTTTATTTTTGTAACTATTTCAAATGGAATTGCTATAATGACTTTTTCCTTTGCAAACTTATTTGTGTATAAAATGTGCTTGAGTCCTGAATATCCATTTCATAATGTGTAGCTTAACTGTTGTTTATCAATTCTATCAGTGGACCGTTTAGGCTCTTTCTCTCTCTGTGTATACATAAATATATATGTGTACATATACATATATAATAAAGCTATTAACAAGGAGAAATAGTCTCTCTCTCCCTTGTTATTTGTTTTTCTTTAGTTTCTCATGATTAATTGCTCCAGTTAAAATTTCAGATATTCATATACATATTTCATTGGTGAATAAATACATCTTTTCCTTAATCCAGATGTCAGGAGAAACACTGTCAGATTTTCTCCGTTTAGAATGAGTATGATGTTGCTTCTAAGTTAAAATTTTTTGAAGTACAATTGATTGTTTAGAGATGGTTGTAGCTATTCTGCCAGATCAATTTTTCAGGACATAATATAATCCTTCTGATTCTTAAGTTTTTCACAGCTGCAAATGCCTAATGAGTTGACCATTCTCAGCTATTTGGTTATTTTGCAGATACAAATTATTTCATTAGAATTGAGTTATCAATGTGTATTACTAATTGAAAATTAAAAATTTCCATTCTAAAAGATTATATATGTAATATATAATTATATTATATATTATATATAATATATAGGAGACAAAGTTGGAGAAATGTGGGAGGCAGCTGCACACTTTATAGTCAAGCTTTAATGATTACTTGTGAAAAGAATCACAAAAGTTTCAAATGTCAGGTAAAAACATATTTTGCTAACACAATCTGTTAAAGAAGAAAGAAGTCAATCTGGCTGGTACAATTTCAGTTCATTGTAGTTCTTCATGAAGAATAATTGCTCCTTAGCAGTTTTCAGTCATTTAAAGCTCTTGTCTTTCTAGATGTAACATGTTTCCTTAGAAATTTAAAAGGCACAAAATGAACACTGTTATTGCAGTTGCCTCTTTCTTTCTCTCTCTCTCTTAGAGAAGTTATTTGTAAACATTTAGAATGAATTGCTTTTCAGAAAGTTGACTGATTGGTTGACCCCATTTTGAATAACACAGGACATCTATTTCACAGAAAAAGAAGTAGCTTCATCTTCTATTTGGAAGAAATCCAACTCCTAAATCCTAGGCATTCTTAGTGTTCAAATAATCAAAGTTAAATTCCTTTCAGAACCTGACTTGATAGACCGTTCAGTGTGTGTTTTGATTAACTGTCTGGCAGATTGATTGATGGGCCCTTCCTCCTTGGGTTGAACTGATTGTGAAAATGTCTGCTGCAAAAGGACCATGCTGTGTATTCTGTGAATGGAGTTGGCAGTTAGTCATTTTATACAGCTTATAAGAGACTAGATAAGTAGGCAGTGCAAGTTCAAGGCCGTGGTTCAGCTTCTTCATTTTTTAAATGATAGACTATGCCAAGCTGGATTTCAAACCTTAAGATCCTGAAAAACAATCAACATTGCAAAGGACATCACATAATATATAGTTGCAATGTTAATAATGCACCACAGGAGAGTTAATATTCTGTAGTTTTGTTATTTCTACAGCTGTGTAGTAACATCATTCCCCAAATCTCTTCTGTATGGGTGGAGATACTCTCTGTTGTGTCTGCACGGGATTGGGAAATTTATTTACTTTTCCCATACAATTTTCTCTTGAATGTTGGAACTGAGCTCCTGAATTGAAACTGATTTCACATTTCAATGCTGTATGATTTCAAACCAGTTGCCCACTGACTTGTGCTCTGTTTCTTCTTACTCATGGAGCTCACCTTATCTGTAATCTGTATTGTGATGATCCTTCTTTCTCTGTCTTCTTAAGAACAGGGTTATGGGTGCAGGCAGCTGCTTTTTCCTAGAGGTTCTGGGGGCCAAATTCAGGTCCTCTTGCTAGGGCAGCCATCACTTTGCCTACTTGGTCATCCCTCCAGCTCAAACCCATTGAGACTTTAACTAAGTGGAAGTGTTAGGAATAGATTAGAATTCCAAAAGACCCATTGTCTCTGAGTATCACTACAAAGGTGACTACAGTGGAATTGCGAAATTGTGGTAATTTTTCAGTTTCTACTAAGCAAGCACTTATTATCTATCAAATATTATGCTTGTATCTTCTTTTATGGATGAAAACTCTTCGCTAAATCCCAGTAAAGTAGGGAGGATCTCTAGTTTTTCAGCTTCTACAATCGGAGTTGTGTTTCAAGCTAACTATAGAGGAGTGGGTCTTTGAGTGCTGGCCAGTGGAGAAATTATCATGGGAGGAGGATGCTTGAAAGTGTTATTAAAGACAGGAAAATTGTAGTTGACCTTTAGTGACGTTTAGGCAGAAAGTCAAGGTTGCTACGCCCTCCTGTGGGCTCAGAGTTAACTTCTGCAGGGTAATTAAAGGTTTGCTCATGTCCTATCCAGAAAATGTGCATAGCTTGAAATATATGAGTTCATAAACCAGCTTAAACATAAAGGTATCTAAACATCAGAGAATGAAAGTTAAAGAGTAAGCTTTATTGATTGAATTATAAAATCCCCTGACTTTGAAATACACTCTCTTAGTTTTATAAATGTATTCTTTATGGGTTTTGGGGCATTTGTGATATTAAGAAGAAAAGTGGAAAATGCTTTAAAGAAAGGCTAAAGGTTCTTTCAAAAAATGACATGCCCTTGAGCCTGAGATGGCACTGGACTTGCATTTAATGCATGTTATATCTGGTGTTCTTTGCTGTTTCTGTCTGAAATGATTGAATTGGCAGGAAAATTGTTGGGACTTAAAGGGAGTTATAGTTTTGAGAATGTAGGATGGTGAGGTGATGGGATATTTATTTCTACCCTGTGATTTTAGGAATGAAATATTTGTGAGGCATACAACTTTTAATTTCTAAAATCTCATATACAAACATGAAGGACAGTTTAAAGCTTTGCATTCATATACAAAATAGTTGCTAAGGAGTCTGTGCACCTGCAATTTCAACTTGATCTGAGCCCAGAATCGTTTCTCTTTCTTCAAATCTTGAGGTATGTGTATCTTGCAGTGAACTTGGAGACTTCTCCTCTAAACCTGTCTTTATCGGGTCTTCAATACGACCCTCTACTCTGCATGCCTTCTCTTTGGGGGGCGGAATTCTTTCAGGGGAGAAATAAGATATCACTTCTAATTGCTGAACTCTGAGAAATGAGTCTATAGACCTTTAATCAATATGGTAATGCAGATTTCCTTTCTGCTTATCAATATGAATGTGATCATGAAGGTTCTAGACAATAATGAGTACAGTTTTATAGAGAGTAAGATCCTTCAACTATCATATTCATTTCCTGGGATTGGCAGAAATTAGATGAGTTTTAGTTGATTTAAACAAGGATTTTCTGTTTCCCTTAGTAACTACAGAACTTTGATATTTTTGAATAACAACTTGCTTCAGATTTTAATCAAAATGACATTTTTCTTATATAATCCCATGATTGATAGAAACTGAGGTGAAAGATTTGTTTCAGGAATCACTTTCAGTACAGTGAGTATTAAATATTACATAGCTCATTCTCTTGGCTATGGTGAAGTAACTGAAAACTGGCTATCATTCCTCCATTAACTATTTATAAGTTATAGACTCCTTCCTGCTGTTACAGTGCCAACTCTCACAGCAAGCCAGCAAAAGAGGTTAATTAGTAACTGAAATGAACTTAAAATGTGAACACATTTTCAGAACAAACTTGGGTTAAAACCAACAAATTATTGTGGTTTTTCTCCATAAAAATAATCTAAATGAAAATGAGAAAAACTTTTCTTTAAAAATCGTACAATGCAGACTTGTTAAATTGCTCAACTTCCATGGGATCACAGATCATTTATTTTACTGTCATTCAGCTCCTTACACAATAGCAGAACATTCAATGGACCCCGTAGGAGCAATAGTGTCATACATGGAGGTTATTCACTTGTAAAGCCTGCAAACAGGCAATTTCATTGGAGCTTGAAAATTTCATGTCTTTTTTTCCTGTTATTTCTTATTCTTCAGAATAGTGGCAAAACAATATCCAAAATGCTAGATATGTGACAGGCATATTTATAGAATACTGTATTGAATGGCAAATTGTGTGTCTTTTATTCTTGTATTTTACTAATATTTCTATTTATTTAAGAGTAGATTTTATTGCTAAATGGAAGCTCAGTCTTAATTTTTGTTCTTTATAAATATGCTTTAAAAAACCAAACTTCAATTATGGTACCCTCTCTACTATTGCTTGACTCAGTTAGGGTCATCCTTGTGGATTCCTGGGAATTCTCCTAGTGCCAGATTTCTTGTAAACCCATGATGGCTCCCTCTATCAAGGTATCTCTTCCCTTGCTCTTCTTCTCTGCCCTCCCCCAGCTCCACATCGCTGATCGTCATGTTCTCCTCCACCCTTTCTTCTCCCTTCCTCTCTCCTTCATAGAGTAGCTGATGGAAGCAGAAGCAGAGATCCACACCTAAGCACTGAGCCCAATTCCTGCCATCCAGTGGTAGAGAGGGAGGAGTGACAATCAAATAGGTCAAGACCATGTTGGGGAAACCCACAGAAACAGCTGATCTGAGCAAGTGGGAGCTCACTGACTCCAGACTGAGAGCTGGTGAACCTGTATAAGACTTCACTAGGCTCCCAGAATGTGGGTGTCAGTGGGTGTCTTGGGCAGTCTATGGGGCCACAGGAAGTGGAACCAGTATTTATCCCTAATGCATGAACTGGCCTTTTGGAGCCCATTCCCTATGGAGGGATACCTTACTCAGTCTAGATACAGGGCAAAGGACCTTGGTCCTGTCCAAAATGATGATCCTTCATGGGAGGCCTTACCGTCTCTGAGGAGTGGATCTGGGGTGGGGTGGGGAATGGGAGGACAGGATGGAGAGGGAACTGGCATTCGTATATAAAATAAGATTTTTTGTGTGTTTTTAATACATTTTTTATTTATTTTTTAATCATTTTTTATTTGAATTACAAACAAGATTGAATTACATGACAATCCCAGTTCCTTTCTCCCTCCCTTCCTCCCCTACCAATCCCCCCAACTAAAACCCTACCTATCACATATCTTTTCTTCTAATCTTCACCTGACTCAACCTTTCTGCTCCCTCATAACCTCTGCATCCTTCCTCTTCTTCCCTTCTCAATCTCGTAGCTCTCTCCCCCCTCTTCCCATGCTCTCAATTTGCTCATGGGATCGTGACCCTTTCTTCCCCTTATCCAGGGGACAAAGTTTGTCTCGTTTAGGGTCCTCCTTGTTTCTCTGGCAGTATGGATTGTAGGATGGTAATCCTTTATTCTATGTCTAAAATCCACATATTAGTGAGTACATACCATGTTTGTCTTTTTGTGATTAGGTTACCTCCCTCAGAATGGTTTCTTTGAATTCCATTCATTTTTCTGCAAATTTCAAGATTCCATTGTTTTTTTCTGCTGAGTAGTACTCCAATGTGTAAATGTACCACATTTTCTGTATTCATTCTTCGGTTAAGGGGCATCTAGGTTGCTTCCAGTTTATGGCTATTACAGATAGTGCTGCTATGAACATCATTGAACAGATGTCTTTGTTGCATGAATGTGCTTCTTTTGGGTATATGCCTAGGAGTGGAATTTCTGGATTTTGTGGTAGACTGATTCCCATTTTCTTGAGGAGTCGCCATACTGATTTCCAAAGTGGTTGTACCAGCTGGCACTCCCACCAGCAGTGGAGTAGTGTTCCCTTTCTCCACATCCTCTCCAGCATGAACTGTCATTGGTGTTTTTGATTTTTAGCCATTCTGACATGAGTAAGATGGTACCTCACAGTTGTTTTTATTTGCATTCCTGATGGCTAAGGATGTTGTACACATTCTTATGTGTCTTTCAGCCATTTTAGATCCGTCTATTGAGAATTGTCTATTTAGTTCTATACCCCATTTTTTAATTGAATTGTTTGGTGTTTTGGAGACTAGCTTCTTGAGTTTTTTGTATATTTTGGAGATCAGCCCTGTGTCAGATGTGGGGTTGGTGAATATCTTTTCCCAGTCTGTGGGCTGCCTTTTGGTCTTGCTGACTGTGTCCTTTGCCTTACAGAAGCTTCTCAGATTCAGGATGTCCCATTTATTAATTGTTGATCTCAGTGTCTGTGCTACTGGTGTTATGTTCAGGAAGCTGTCTCCTGTACCAATTAATTCAAGGGTATTTCGCACTTTATCTTCTAATAGGTTTAGTGTGGCTTGGTTTATGGTGAGGTCTTTGATCCATTTTGTCTTAAGTTTTGTGCAGGGCGAAAGGCTTGGGTCTATCTGCAGTCTTCTACATGTTTGCATCCAGTTATGCCAGCACCATTTGTTGAAGATGTTCTCCTTGTTCCAGCCTATATATTTGGATTGTTTGTCAAAAATCAGGTGTTGGTAGGTTTGCGGGTTAATATCAGGGTTTTCAACTCTATTCCATTGGTCTACCTGTCTATTTTTGTGCCAATACTAAGCTGTTTCAGGACTATAATAGGATTGAAATCAGGGAGTGTGATACCTCTGGAAGTTCTTTTATTGTACAGGGTTGTTCTGGCAATCCTGGGTCTTTTGTTTTTTCCATATAAAGTTGAGAATTGTTTTTTCAAGATCTGTGAAGAATTGTGCTGGAATTTCGATGGGCATTGCATTGAGTCTGTAGATTGTTTTTGGCAAGATTGCCATTTATACTATGTTGATCCTATCTTCCAAGAACATGGGAGATCCTTCTATTTTCTGGTGTCTTCTTTAATTTCTTTCTTTAAAGACTCAAAATTCTTATTACACAGGTCTTTCACTTTTTTTGTTTTACCCCAAAGTATTTTATGTTGTTTGTGGCAATTATAAAGGGTGATGTTTCTCTGATTTCTTTCTCAGCACATTTATCATCAATATAGTAGGTCTTCTGATTTTTTTGAGTTAATCTTGTATCCTGCTACTTTGCTGAAGGTGTTTATCAGCTGTAGAATTTCCTTGGTAGAATTTTTTGAGTCACTTATGTAGACTATCATATCATCTGCAAACAGGGAAAGTTTGACTTTTCCTTTCCAATTTGTATCCTCCTGATCTCCTTTTGTTGTTTTATTGTGCTAGCTAGAACTTGAAGGACAATATTGAATAGATGTTGTGAGAGTGGACAACTATGTCTTGTTACTGATTTTAGAGGAATAGCTTTGAGTTTCTCTCCATTTAGTTTGATGTTGGCTGTTGGCTTACTATATACTATTTTTTATTATGTTCAGGTATGTTCCTGTTATCTCTGATCTCTCCAGAAAGCAGAGGACATGTAAAGATCTTGGATCATTATGTGTTATAAACCAGTAACTTCATATAATGTACTTTATTGTTACCCTGCTAGATACTAAATTTAGCTAAAAGCGATCATATCTTTCTCATCTATACTCTGGGTCCTAACATAGGAGATGATCAAGACAGAATGGTAATTTTGTTATCAAACTAATTAAGCTTCATTTTCTTAGATCATCATAGGATTTGGCTTTATTGTACTGTGTTACAAATCATGGATTCTGCTAGGTGTTGGTGGAACATACCTTTAATCCCAGAATCCCAGTACTCGGGAGGCAGAGGCAGGTGGATCTCTCTGAGTTCGAGGCCAGCCTGGTCTCCAGAGTGAGTGCCAGGATAGACTCTAAAGCTACACAGAGAAACCCTGTCTCGAAAATAAAAAAAAAACCCAAAAACAAAACAAAACAAAACAAAAACCAAGTCATGGATTCTTACTGGTGAAATACTGTTTCTGAAGACATTGTGAAACCTTAAACTTGAAGGCTTCAGTTATTCATGAGGCAGATTTTAAAGTACATATTTTCAGAAACAAAACCATTTGGTTCTATGGGAAATAAGATTAGTAGGATTTATGTATTAACATATGAAAGGTGATAGCTTGTCATAGTAGAGATATGTCATCTTCCTGGATGTTTATGAGAGGCTTACGCTTAGTCTGTGAAGAGACTATAGATACTTTTTCATCAAAAGGAAAGCTTGATGAGGTTGCTGTCTATGAAATAAACCCTAAAGATAGCTCATTTGTGTTAGGCCATATCTACAAATATAGAAGCTTCTGGAATTACAGTTTAACAACATTATGCTTAGAGTAGTCTTAGGAAGTGCTGACCCTCACCAGGCTTATAACAACTTTTATTTTCTTAGATTACTTTTAATTTTTCTTGATTGCCAGTGAGATTCACACTCCATGGTATTGTGGTGTTATGTGAAAAGACAAGCCTGAAATCACTTCATTCCCTACTGTATAACTTTTGCCAAGAAAAAACTTAAAATGCAATGCTAATTTGTCAAGACATACATTTTTGTCTAGTAAACAAAATTTTAAGTGAATTACTTAATGTATTTATATATAGGAAACTTCTGAAGTAGATTTTTTTTACATAGTTATTTTTAATGAATTAGACTAAACTGTCTCAGAAGTCTTAGAAGTGGGGGACAATTAAAAAGTATTATACTTTAAAGAATCTCTGTAATGATAGAAGAATTAAAAAGCTATTCCAAATTAAATAGAAGGGTGGGCAATTGTTGCCTTTGGGCTATGTTTCAATCTTGTGCTTAGAATAATTCAATCAAAGAGAATTTACAAAAATACAGATTTATTTACTTAGTTTTGTTTTTTGAGGCAAGGTTTTGCTGTGTAGCCCTGGCTGTCCTGGAACTTACTCTGTAGGCCAGGCTGGCCTTGAATTCTGAGGGATTTAGCCTGCCTCTGCCCCCTTGCCCTAGAATTAAATGTGTGTACCACCACCAACCTACTAAAAGTGCAGAGTTTTAAGCAAACTTTAAGTGGACAGTAAGTTTATTTGCCAATATGCCTGTTATTACTTCAAACTCTTATAAAATATCCAAATCAGAGTTTGATGGGGAACAATAAAATTTACAACTAGATATTGGTTCTTTCAAATTATGATCTATTTATATACATAAACATTTCATTTTGTCTTTGTACTTAAGGATTCGTATATATTGTGTATGTGTATATACATATGTACATATAAAATACTAGTGAGATACATGTATATGAATATGTAATCATACCTAGGGATACCTATGTACATAAAAATAATGCCTCAGGGGTGTCTATGTGTAGAACTCCTAATACTAATGGGAACATATGTGAATAAATAATAATTCTAAGGCATATCTATGTACATAAGTAATAAGTCATAAAATCAATGGTTTAATTGCCAAACTTTTCTTTCATGCTTGCAGCTTTGTTGCCATATTCCAGCAACTTCATCCTTATGCCTAACTCAGAGTTCCTTGGTATGACTGTAGTAAAAACATCGTACATTGAATTTTAGATAAATGATCTCAACAGCAATGAAATCATCTTCTTCAGCTATGAATGCAAGGCCACTTCCCTTGGCAGAGTTAAGCTGATGATGAGAGAAATCACCTGATCTACACTACATCTCTAGCCAGGAAATCATGACAGTGAGGGCCTTCAATCCAGACTGCAAATCATGTCTTCTCCAAAATCAACTTTCTGTCATCTACACATATTAGTATTTTTTTTTAGCTTCCTTTATAATTGCTTCAAGTTCTTTTAATTAACTGTAATCAACAAAGGTACAGGGCTTATTGATTAAATACTGATTATTTCTTTTCTCTTTCCTTAATGAATGAAAACGAAAGCATTTCTAATGCAATGAAAGCAGGACAGACTCCAGGTGTTTTTGGTGTCTTCTCACAGTGAAACAAAAGGTATTGTTTTCTTGCTATGTTAAAAGTAGAAAGAGGTTGTCACTAGTGATAAAGAAATGATTAACAAGTTATATTGAAAATATTAAATCATGTTACAGATGCAATGATTTACGAGTTGAAAGATTAGGGGAAATGATGTAAATTAAAAAGAAAACAGCCCATATCTGTCCACCTAACTGATCCCTTTCTCAAAAAAATTATGAAGTGAAAGTAATCTTATATTGATTGTACATTGTGATATTTGCCAATTCATGAAAATAATCCTTTGTAAACTGAATACAAGAATCGGGTTGCTTTCCTGGAAACATACTTCTTTATTGTTGCTTTGACAGGACCCTGATTTGGTTTCTACAGCTATTCCCAGGTTCCTATTGTTTCCATCCCCTTGTTTTTAATCACATTCTTTGATAGTGATGGAGAAGAAGCCACTAAAACCATCAAGCCAAAGGCATTTGGAAACAAACCCTAAACTATTAGACAGGATCATATAGTAAAACAGTGACCAAAACAAATGTAAAATGTATAGAATACAATACACTAAGTTTTCTCTGTAGAGCAGAGACATTTCTTTCATCTTGCTAATGGCATGTTCTGAACTCAGCCAGCATCAGTGGTCTTTCAATCACGTCATCATTTGACTTCGATGGTATCTCACAGCAAAGAGAAAAAAGATGAAAAAGACAAGGTTTGGTGAAAACTCAAAATCAAGGACAACTTATAGCACTAAGTTCATAGTTTAGTTTTCTTCTCTATATAATGTTTTAAATAAAAACAAAATATTTTATCTCAGATCAGCATGTCAAGAAATAAGGTGTTCGGTAAATGATATCCATATTGCTTCAGTAAATTAATTCCAAGGACAACAAGGGGTTTTGTAGTACATATAGTTTGAGGAAATATTACAAGTGTTAACATGGTGCTGGGGGAAAATGGCTGCCTAGGTTTCACTCTTTCTGTCAAATCGTAATATCTTTCTACAATGAAACCTGAAGGCCTCTAAATTCTCAAGTCTCCAGGGATTTCACTCCCATTTTTAATGCAGCGCATACATCATAGAGCTGGGGCTACTCTTCCTTTCCACTCTTCCGGCTGTTCATGGGGTCCCATCCTTTGGAAATTTGAATAGGCTAAGGATCAGTGTATCCCCTGTGTCTGCTTCCTCTCCCACTGTGTGTGAGATCTCTGATTTGAGTGATCTGCTGATCACCTTTCTTCTGTCTTCATCTCTCTAGGTGGTGCATCTGTGCCCACCACTGACTGTCACATTCCAAGTAGTTTACAACCTCACTGTCCTTAGTGATGTAACAACTACATCCACCATTTTCCAAAGAAAGGGGCTTTAAAAAGCACTTCTGCCTTATAACATTGAAAAAGTGTACCAGGAGGGCAAAATGTGGATTTCATGTGTTAGATTGGCTAGATTAAGGAATATGCAAGAGAGGTGGTGAAAGCAGAGGGTATATCACTGACAGTATTTCTGGAGGAGATTGGCATTTGAATCAGTAGACAGAATAAAACTCTGACATAACCAGTATGATGAGATATACTCCAGTCTCTTGAAGACTTGGTTAGAACAAAAAGACAAACTCTCTTCTATTCCCTTGGGATGCTAACTTCTAAATCTCTCCCTACTCCTTCCTGTGAATCTCTCTATCCATCTTCCTAGGTGCTCTGTACTCTCTGTATGGCTAATTCTATGGAATCATTGGCTCCATCTCCTAATCCAAGGTTAATTTTATTAACACAGTCTCAGAGTTTCTCAGTGATCAAATATTTCACATCAGCTTGTTCTTACTTGTGCTAACTTTGTTACATCTGCAGAGATAATGCACACAAACATGAATAAATGTGTAACAAGTTTGAATGTTCTCAGTGCACTGATATCCCATGGAAGCAGTATCTCCCTTATAGATCCACCTTTTGTAACTTCTCCCCTCAGAATCTCTCTGCATTCTCAGTTAGATTCTCAGAATTTGGCCTCTGTATCCCTTTGTCGCCATTTTGCAACATTTATGCACATATATGAATGCATATACATGTATATGCATTTATACCCATATATTCATAGATATGTTTAGTGGTGTGTGTAATATGCGGTTTTAGGGTTAAGAATAGTAATTAAGATTCCAACATGAGAACCTGTGCTTGGTTTAACTAGTATCAAGGAAAGTGGGACTACTTAACTATTTCTCTGTCTCCCTGCTGCTAGCAGCTACCAGACTCATCCTTAAAATTTGTTTCTCAAATTTGTCAAACTCAAATCCTTGTTTTTCAGTGGCAAACACTTACCCAAGTGAGTCATTTATCCAGTCCTTAAGTTTAAATTTATTTTTTAATGTGTAAAAGTCTTTTTATATCAATGAAGGTAACAAATCCTGAGTGAAGCCTTTGGTAGGAAAATGGAAGCACTTAGTAGGTGCATATGACTGGAATTACATGTAATACTGCAATAATTACATGTCAAGGAGAGATTTCTATATGCCTATAGCTGTTGAATTTGGAGGTTTTGACATAGTTAGCTTTAAATTTGCTTACTTCTATGTTTTCTTGAGCTAAAATCTTGTTAGAATGGGTATTGCTATAATAATTCTGGGACACATACCTCTTAGCACCAAGCTGAATTAAGGAAATTAACACCAGATCTTCAAGTAAAGCCTTTAATGCTTCCAAACACTTTACTAGTTCTGACATGATTGATAAGAGCTTTCAGTTGAGGATAGATGTTTTCCATACCATATTTTATTCTACCCATGTATTGAAATTTCTCTTAAAAAGTGTTCTTCTGTAATCTACAAATATCAGGCATGCTGCATGCTTCCTAATCCTTGATTCAGAATACATCATGGTTTGGATTTATTTGAACTTCATGACAGCATTGTGACTTGTTCTGAATATTTAGATCACTTTAATTTCACTTCATGTTTCCTCTTTATCAAAGAGTCATTCTATAGTTGTCTTAAAAGTTATTTATTTTACATGCTTGAGTGTTTTGGGTCTCATATATCTCGTGCCCAGAGGTATCAGATGAGAGGGTTGGATCCCTTGTGCTGGAGTACAGGCAGTTTTGAACCACCCTGTGGATGCTGATGACTGACCCCTGGGTCCCTGGAAGAACAGAGATCTTAACAACTAAGCCATCGTTCTATCCCCAGTCCTTCTATAATTTTAAGAAAAAGATTTGCAATTTAGTAAAAGGGTATGGATAAGTACTTGAGGACACATTGAGAAGAACAGCCCTTTCACTGATTAGGAAGAAGTAGAATCCCCATCTTTGCCAATATGGGAGAATTGCTCAAGCTTTCAACTTTCTGACTAGACATCAATTCATGATATTGCAAATGCTACATTTTCTTGCCTTTGTGCCAAAGGCAACATTTTAAAATAAGTGCTTTAGAACTACTTGTAAATCTTTTAACTGTGTTTGTTACACTGTTGCTCTAAGCTTTTTGATAATGCTAGTATTTCTTCACTTTTGTTTTAGTTATATTTTACATTTCAAACATAATGAATAAAAGTTTTTTAGTGTACACATATCAAAGTAAAGGTAGAGACACAAGTGTAAATACAGATAGTTTTGTGAGGTCTATTCTGTATATTTTATGTGTCTTGTCTCATCCTTCACAAGAATCTCTTGAACTGTTGCTTCCACTTTGGAAAAATTGCTAAGTGTGATTAAGGACTATGTTGAATTACAGGTTTCTTGATAACTGATATGAGGAGACAATATTATTATAATACTGGTTATTAAAAGGGAATAATTTTTCTTGTTACTAAATTTTATTAAATTTAAGTAGCACTCTACATATAAGGGAACATTTTAATAATTTTGACCTAACCTGGTTAGCTTTTCATATGGGATTTCCTTTCTTATTACAAAAAAGTCCAAAACAACAACAACAAAAACCCCAAACAAGCAGATTGTAAAAAAAATGTCATTTACCAGGAACAGGTCACTAATGAATACAGTATATTAGCCATTAAACCAAAATAAAAATAACCTTGAAAAATCTAAAGATGTGAATCAATAGGGCATGATCATCTTCTACAATATAATTTCAGTTGCAAAATGATAACATTTAGGTAATTATTTTGGACACCCAACATATTTTGATTAGCAGGTGCTCTTTGGCTTTTTAAGTAGTAATAAGTACTGTTAGCAAATTCTCTTGGAAGTTTTAAGAACCCACAAGCAATTCAAATCCAGGTGACAGCTCTTTGGCATACATATATCTACTTAATCCACATGGTCTCTCCAAACAGGGGGATTGCACACTCTGATGAGTTTTATAAATGCTTGTTTTGAATGTCAGGGTCCTGCCTTGGAAAACAAAGCAGGGCTGATTATGACTGATTTGTCTAAATATAACCTTAACTGGCTATGTTCAATATTTTGACCACCGTGAAAACCACGCTGTTTTTTCAATGATCATGTTAATGAGAATGAATGATTTAGCTACAAATATCAGAGGTAGCTATAATCTCGGGAATTATTTCTTGGAAATAAGACTTGATGAGCTGGTAAGGGGGTGGCTCACTCTGTTGGATAGTCCATTTGTCACGACCCTTTCTTTATGTTTCTCATCAGAACTGCCTCACTGTCTACTTCACCTTTTCTTTATCGCCTCCCTGACTCGCCTTTCTTTTTGTGTTCATATAATTTTTCCCCAGTTAGAAATACCTTGATTACTGTTTGTATTTATTTCAAACTCTTAGAGAAATCTAAATGTAATTGTGCAAGCAATTATTAACCAAAAAGGCGCTCCTTATTTCCAGTCTATGTATATATTCTGCATTCCGTGTTAAAGTTTAACGCTTGAAACATTTTTTATGCTTATGTATAAATTTGATGCAAACAAAAATATGGGAATGTCGATGATAATAACCTGAGTTCTCCAAACAAGAAAATCAATTGTTTGAAATGATTTGCTTTTGTTTCACAGCCATCATTTCTTCATCCACATCAGGTGCAGCTGTACGCACTGGAAATGAGTATCCTTTGCAAATCCTTGCCAGTGAGAAGTGAATCAACCTTATTATTATCCTTGTGACTTTTATATTGAGGCAACACACATACATTCACATACACACACAACTTTGGTTAACAAAGATATTAACTTTTGGACAATATTTAGAATTTGAATTTTTTATGAAACAACCTTTACCATAGTGAAGCAAATTAAGTGTTGATGAAGGTCATTAATAGAACCTTTTCATTTCTTTTGTTTGCATGTGTATGGATGTATGTGTTTATGTATGAGTTTATGTATATTTACATGTATGTGGGTACACATTTTTATGGCTTTCCATGCATGTATGTGTGTGCATGTCAAGGTCAGAGATTGATGTTGGATGTCTTCCTCAGTTCTTTTCCACCTCATACCCAGAGCTCCCCAATTCATCCAGTCTAGCTAGTCAGTTTGGTGCTATCACCCCATCCCTGTCTTCCCTGAGATGAGGTTATAGGCAGGCTGCCTCATCTCTCTGACATTTATGTGGGGAAGACATCTAAGCTCCAATCTTCCCGATTGCATGGGAGGCACTTATACCTGCTGTTCCCTAGCCAAGATACCTTTGTCATAAGTAATTAACATATTCAGCTGTTTTCACATATGTTTTGTAAATTAGTTTGCTTTGTATTTGTGAGCATTATAACCACAAATTCAGTTAACTGCAGATTGAAAATACTTGGCAAGAAGTTCCATCTATTTTGAACATGTACAATCTTTTTCATGTAATTATTCCCTAAACAATAGAGTATAGCAGTTATTTAAATAGAGTTTATATGGTAGAGACAATTTAAGTTACATGGAAGCAGGTGTATATGTCACATGCAAACACTGTCTGATTTTATCTGAAAAGAACTTCTGTTAGTTTTGGTATCTTATTCTCTGAGAAAAGAATTCTTCATGAATAGTAGAAAGTGAGGGCCAGACGAATATTGCTCAGCAGTATACTTTTACTGGGTTTCACGAAGTTGATATCATTTCCATTGTAAGTAACAAATATAAACAAGTTTTGAAGTTTCAATGAGCACATCTCTACCTCAGGATCTGAGAAGAAAAGCCAAACTTCTTTTTATGTATTTTTCACATTTAGTCTGTCACTAATTGCAGAACCACCCTTGTCTCAATCCATTAAAAATATATCCATGTTTATCCAAATGAAAATAGGTTTGTCACTAGGACCTCACTGAGGACCAATCAACTCTGTAGCCTTTATCATTTTCGCTGAAATAACTCAGATATCACCATCTTCATTGAAATAAAGATAAAACACAGATAATATTGTGTAGAAGATAGGCAGAGGGTTTTTTTTTTTACAGGGCAATGAGCCCTCATGGGCTCATATTTGAGTGCTTAGTCACCAGGGAGTGGGGCTCTTTGAAAGGATTGGAAGGATTGGTAGGTGTGGCCTTAATGGGTGAAATGTTTCACTGGCAGTGGGCTTTGAGGCTTCACAACCCCGTGCCAGCCCCAGTGACTCTCCTGCTCCCTCAGCTACTGCTTCAGATCCATGCTTGTCTAATTCCTACCACAATGACAATGAACTAGGTCTATGAATTTGTAAGCGAGCTCCCAATTAAATGTTTTCCTTTATAAGTGCTGACTTGGTCATGGTGTCTCTTCACAGAAATAGAACAGGACTAAGACAATGGGCCACAATTAAGAGGTGAGAATGACTTGGAACCATTCTCAAGGGGTGAGTGTGGACAATGGCCGAAGAGATTATTGTGCAGATTTATATTTTAGGTGGGCTTTATTTGACTTCTAAATTCTCTACAATGGGTAGGTTTTCCTGGGCAAGAGATTGAGAGGCCCATTTGGATTGACTCTTCCTAGAGAGGACAATGCCATGTCCTCCCTTGCACTTTATCAGAGCGTCTCATATATAACAGTCTCATAGGATTTAGATTCTTATCTTTTGCAGAGTTTGCAGATAGTTCACATTACTGTGTCTTCAAGGGCTGAGATAAAACTTAGCTCCCATCTTTTTTTCAGAGACCTGTAGTATTGGCTTTATAAGGTGTTCATTATGGAGAAAGAGACAAGACTCAATGACCTCCAAATCTGCTAATATCTAATAAGTCACCAACAGCCTTGTCTAAATGACAGTCTCAGTTTTTTTTTTATCGGCTAAGAATTATTGCTAAAATCTGGCATATGATGGTGGATTCAGGGCTCTAGATGAAGCTGCATGGTTTCTACACTTGCTATATGAAATAAACTATTCTTAATTGGTAATAAAACCATTTTATTAGTGGTTACTTCTTTAAGTAAGACTGGACAAATAACATAAATGCTCAAAATCAGATATATTTGCTAATTATTTATCATAGATATTCTTATAGATACTTTAAAAATAATTTTATTACAGTTTGCCATTATGATATTGCCTCACATTTCACACCATAATTTATGATTTTTCTGTTATCTTTTCATGGTATTTAAAATAATCTTCAAGAAAAATTTATTGAAAGTAACAAAGAAAACACAACTAGTATGTATAAGCAGAGAGTCTTTTGTAGAATCCATAAACCTGCAAAGGAAATATTATTTTAAAAAAGCCATTCACTGACATGGGCTATAAGTGTGACTTAGGGATTTGCCATTGTCTCTGTTCATACATAGAAAAACACTCAGTTTTAGCTAATTTTTAAAACATTGATATCCAAGGTCATCTGTCTTTGTCTAATGCTCATGAAGTTAAGCACTGGTTCTGTTTATCCCACTCTGCTTCCCACATTTGTGACAGAGTTTTGGAGAGTGGTCTGGATGGTTTCCACCTACGCTACATGTAAGGATGTCCCAAGAAGATTTGGTTAGAGTTGTTTGTGAATTGGGCTGTGCTTTCTGATGCTGAATTTATTGGCTTGGTGATTCTGTATTTTTGAGTTCATTAAAATCTATCTTAATATCCCACTGTGTCATGTTGTTTCTTCTACTTTTCAAAGACGCTTTTAAAATATTCCTCTTATTTATACTTTCATTATATTAAGCCTGCTGTGGTTTTATTTTTTTTATTTTTTTGCCTAAATCATTACTTTTTTTGAAACTGTTCTGGTGCACCAGTCCAATTATTTCTTTCTAGGCTAAGAATCTGTTATCTGTGTGGGAAAGTTACTTGAAACTTTGTGGTAAATTGTGCTTAATTCTGTTTTTCTTTATTTTCTGCCTTGTTCTTACTCATAACTAGGTTAGCTTTTGAGAGAGCTCCTTTTCATTCTCTTATTTATTTCACTTGAACATTCAGGAAGATGATTCTGAAATAGCTACATAGCTATTCACTGAAACATATTTATACTGAATTAATAGTGCATCAAATATTACAAAAAGCAAAGGGCAACACAAACAATCTATTTGTGTTTTAAATACACGACGAAGAAGCATTCAGTTTGGTACCACCTTGGAAACTTCTTCAAGTTCTTTATTGCACTTCAGATATATGAGAATTCTTAATATTTCTAACTATTAAAGCTTTTCTTCTCCTCCAAAGGGAAAATGATGCATGTAATTTAAAAGCTGTTTCAAAAGCAAGTGATTTATGATTATTATTTCTTTCTCTAGCTGCAAAATTTGACGTTACCAGTGTGCTGTGTTTTTACATTTTGATTTCCACTAAAATCCAGTTATGTTAAATGGTAGTTTATCATGGAAAATCATGTTTTTTTCCCTCAAATACCCACACCTCACTTTGCATAGTTGATAAAAGTCATAGTAGAGTGATTATAGGTATTAATGTAATTACAGACTATTAAAAATATTCTATCTTGGGTGTGTTAGTGTAAACTTAGGAAAAGGCAGTCAACAGTAAAATAGTTTCCTTAAATCAAGGTTAAAGCTAAGTAGAGTAACTTTATATTTTTGATAAAAATAAATTTAATGAAAAAGATTAAAAAGTGCAATTCAATGCTTAGCTCTTTGAAATGTTCTATTGTTCACATTTAGCAGTAAATGATGCACTTTCAGTTTTTGACATTTTATGTGAAAACTAGATATTAGTGTAAAATATTTGAATACATTTTCACAAACGAAAGCTTTTGTTTGATCAATAGGCTCCTCTTTGCCGTATGGCCTTTGGATAGTAATGTGTTCTTAAAAACAAGTCTTATGAAGGGGGAGGAGACAAACCATGGAACACATCACCTGCTGTCAGGGCACTGGCGAACCTCACAGTAAAGGAGACACATGCAGTGAAGCATGGTTTCCTTGTGAACACTGTCAACCTTCCTGACATCATTTGGTCCAGCCTACTAGGATTTATGGTGGTAGAATCTTTTTTGATAAAAAGGGATGATTCTGAGTTTTTGAGAAAGGTTTCTGTGGTACCAAGCCCCCTTTGCCTATCTTTTCCTAACAGTTCTTCCATAGCGGAAGAGACTTTGCATCTCATCCCTGGCATCATGTGAAGAGCATTGTGGGCATCAGTAACACCTCAGTAATAAAAAGGAAACAGCTTATGAGTGTGTCACAGTGACCGGACGGACGGAGGCACCACCAATGTCCATGTTGTCATAGCACTGTTTTCTGATCACTTTGCAAGACACCCCAGCATTTCACAAAAGATTTTGACATTATCTGACATAGTAAATGCATCTTTACAAAGCTCAAGTCTGTAAAGGCTACTTATCTGTTGTATCTTAGAGAATATTTTCTGGTTTCAAATCTCTGTACAGTGTTTTTGATGGAATGCAAGGCACTGAAGCAAGTGGCAGGCTTAGTAACATAAAACCTTGCTCTGCTTTCATGAAAGGATGATCTCTTTCCAAAAGAAATGTTTTCTCTCTGTTAACAAAATCCAGAATAAAATAAAGCTCTGTTGTTTGGAAATACCTTTTCTCCACTGATTTCATGAACAAAAACTTGCATAAGTCAGAAGGGTAAACAATAACTCTCTCATTAATACTGAGTATACCTCGAGTTTGTGACTTTAGTGTTTGATTGATAGAGGTGGGAGAATCAGGGATTGAAGGTTACCGAGTTTATGTTTTCACTTTGATGCTAGTGTGGACCATGTCAGTCTTTGTCTCAAAGAAACTGCCAGAAAAACCAAACACTTTTACTCAAGATGAGTTTTGGCTGTGATTTGTGGAATGAATCAAACAAAACAAAACAAAAAAGAGAACCCTCCTTTGTGAGTTTCCTGGATTCTACTTTCCTATTGGTCTCCTGTTGATTATCTTATTCTTAAACCTCATAGCTGAATTTACAAAGTTCTAAGTAAAAATTTTTAGTAGTTATGTAAAAACTGCATCTTAAAAATAATAAAAATAATTCACCTTTTCTCTCATCATTAATTGTTCTTATCTAAACCAATTATAGAAAATGAGGAAAAGATACAGGAAAAGAGGAGGGGGAGAAAGAGAATAAAGGGAGAAGGAGGAGAAAGAAGAGGACGGAAAAAGGAAGAAGGAAGAAGACCAGAAATCTATCCCTTTTATTTCACTCAACAGTTCTTCCAGGCATGTGACTACAGGCACTGGATCTACATGATGGGTCTTGATTTCCTATGGATGTTAAACTTGGAGGTGAAGTACCCTTAACACATGGCTGCTCTTGCTTTGAACTCCTCTCTTCAGTCTTGGTGCCTTTTGCAGTTAGAAACATTAGCAACTCAAAGGCCATTAAGGAACTTAGGAAGGGTAACATCATTTACCAGGCTGAGACAAGGTACCTGCATTAATTTTCAGAAATGGAGACTACAGAGAATGACAATTATTTATAAATAATCTCAGATTCATTTAGACTAAGTAAAAAAATTCTACTTAAGGCATATTTTGACTCAGTCCTATTAAAATGGAGGGTTATGAAGCTATCCCCATAAACAGAAAGTGTGAAATATTTTATTGCTCTTTAGGCATAGATTATTAATGCTGTAATGACATTAAAGAGTATTAAATGCAAATTTGCAAACCTCTAAAGGGCTGTATCATGGTAAGCAGCATTTTACTGAGTCGATTCAGTTATTATTTTAATGAAAATCTGGGAAATAAATCTCAGTGGAAGTCACCACAGATGTTGTGTCATGTATTCTGGGAAGCAAAACTGAACTTGGCAGTATAGTAGAGGATGGAACCTGGAGGGAGCACAGGAGGGTTGGAAGAGGTGAGACTTCATGCCTTTAATCTGAATTTGAAAATGATTTGTCCTTAGATTACTTATTGCACTGGGCTAAGAGACAATTCCCTGCTTTTGGATGCCAAATTGGATTCTCTATGACCTATTAATAAAAGCTGAGTGGTGCCAGAAATGTGCTGTGGGTAAAGAAAATGCAATTTGAGTTTGAAAGTTAAATGAAAGAGGAAGAGAAGAAGGAGAAGAACAAGGGCGATGAAGATTATTAAAAGAAAGGAGTTTCAAAGGAGATGTCATGTAAGGCTAGAAATGTATCTTCCAGGAAGGTATGAATTATTAAGCAAAAGTTTAAGGAGGCCCCAGTGTCCCACAAAACAGTCCAAGCTCTAACCTAACTATTTGTTTTTGTTGCTCTCAAAGAACCGGAAGACTCGTTTCCTGAAGACAATACAAACCATGTATACATGATGTTAAAAAAAAATCTCACTTGTTCTAAGTTGGAAAATTCTTCCCTTCTGGCTAGCTTTCCTAGTGTTAGAAGGTTCTAAAAAGTTCTAAGTCAACTTCTTGGCTAGAAAATACTTCTTACCCAGCTGTCTCTCTCATGATATATGAGATCAACCTGCTAGGCAAATGTGCCCCACTTGTGAAATATTGTCACTACAATTAAGGGGGTAAACCAATGCTCTTTGATTGACTTTGAGAACTATTCCATAGGAGAAAATTTGTATCTGGTATGATGAACCTTGTCCAAAAACCTATGGTGGTGAAGACCAAATGGCCTAGTCAGGGACTGAATGCTGTTGCTTAGTTAAGTTGACATGATGTCAATATGCTTCATAAATATTTGTGTTTAAAGCATAGACAAATACTGCTTTCAATTTTAATTAGAGAAGCCTTTATTTCTAATGAATGGTGAGTGTGGAGATTCATGGCTACAGAAGATGCTAAGAATAAATAACAAGTGAATGCTCACCCCTAAACATTGCATTAACAAAATCCTCTCAAAATTTGGAGAACATTGTAGAATAGATACAAAATATCAGAGCCAGAAGGTAGCAAGAAGTACTATTTGATGTCATCTTTCAGCAAACATAGCCCTTGTAATCATAAATGCACAGAAAATGTGGACCATTGTGTTGGATGGGTCCATCTATCTAAGAAATGTTGAAAATGTACCAATTGATCATCCAACACTAAAATTGTCATCCCTGAAAACATACATGCAGGTAACATAATAGAGACTGAACATTGTATTTAGGAATATATATATATATATATATATATATATATATATATATATATATATATATCCAGTTAATTAAAATATGGTCATGAATTTGAAAGAGAATGAGGCAGGTCTTGAGGGAGAAATGGGAAGGAAAAAAGTGATGCAATTACATCATAATCTCAAAAAATATAAAATAATAATAATAAAAAGAATGGGGCCTGCCCCTTGCTCATTGCTGCAAGGGGTGAACTCACTAGGGCATTGCAGGAGAGCTTACCCTGGTGGTGAAGACAAGCGATAATTGGTGGGCTGACCAACCCTACCATGGTTGTGGGTTGCCTCACCCCAATATCCACCTCCTCTGTGACCTGCTGGAGCATGTGAAGGGACCAATTCTGTAGACCCAAAGCTGCAGGATTTCTACAACACAGGACAGCAGGATGACTGAGAAGAGTTATAATAAGATTTCAGCATCCACAGTGTGGCAGAGACCAGAGGCCTCGAACCAGACCAATGACTCTTTGCAGGTAAAGATATCTAGACAAAAGGGTTTGCTGTGATTCACTATGTCATGCTACGTCTCAGGACCAGAGTTTTTTTTTTTTCTTTTTGTCCTCTTAAATTTTATTGGTGGGCACTTCAATGACAGAGAGTGGATATGAAGAGACTGATAATGAATAGGATTGAGATACATGATGTGAAGTACACAAAGAATAAATAAAAAGAAAGTTAAAAAAAGCATGGGTCCATCAACAGTTAGGCATGAAAAGAAGAGTGACTCAGGTGGTTGAACCCTTTAGTTACTTACAGATTCAGTTGGATGGAGAGCCATTACTCCTAATTGCATACCTACTGGTGCTTGTCCAGGTGCTAATGATTAGAACCATTCCATGGTTACATTAAATGGATCACAAAACAAAAGTGAATGTCATGATTCTGAGAAAGGAACTAGCAGTGATAGGGTCAGGGTAGGTTGATAGGAATGAGAAGGAGATAGAGACTGTGAAGAAGACAGTAATCAGAATTACATGCACACACACACATATAAAATTGTCAAAAACAAAGTTAATTAAAAAGATCGATACAGGCTTTATTTATCAGCAGGTTAGAAGGCAGCTCACGGGAGTTGGTTCTTTTCATCCACCATGTGGGTGGTTTGAGTTAAATGTTCCTATATTCTCAGGCATTTGGATACTTGCACCCCACTTAGTGGCCCTGTTTGGATAGGGTTATTTTATTATTTTATGGGAATGGTTCTTTTGTCTGCAGACACGTTTCTGCACCACATCTTCATTTTGTGCCCATGGAAGCAAGAAGAAGGCATCAGATCTCTGAGAACTGGGGTTACAGAGAGTTGTGGGCATCATGTGGGTGCTGGGAATTGAATTCTCCTCCTCTTGAAGAGCAGCTTCCAGTGTTTTTCTAACTGCTGACCCAACTCTCCATCACCAAGAAGCAAGCACTGAGGACTTCAAAACTTGTACCATTTTGAGTTTGCTCTCTCTTCTCCCTGTTGGCTGTTTGAGATCTGGGCTCTCAGTAGTTTCTGCTGCATGGTTTGCCTGCCTGTTGCCTGTTTTCTGCGTGGCTTGGTGATGGTGATGTACTCTTATACTTCTGGAACCATAACGTCAGAACAAATTCTTCCTTTTATAAATCGCCTTGGTCATGATGCTTTATCTCTGCAATAGCAAAGTCATGAAATTTCAACATGTGAGTTTTGTGGATCAAAGCTGATCTGTGAGGCTTGCTGAAGAACCTTTACCCACTTTGTCTCACTCTATTTATTATTTTGCATGATGCGCATGGAGACTGACAGGTAAGCTAAGAACTCTTGGGGTTAGGGATGAAACCCATCTTTTATCAAGAATGTGCTCCTAGGTAATTCAGTTAACAACATGGATCTAAGATTTTAGTCTTTGTAGCATGCTTTGCCTGCATCCTTGGTTACCGTGGTAACTGTCAATCTTTCTTATCACTCAGAAACCAGAAGCTTTATTAGGGATTTCAAAATATTCTGAGTGTCATTTTGGAAGCTACTCTCTGACTTCTGTGCTCATTCCTACAGTGCAGTAGGTTACTCATATGGGACCTTATAATATTTTATACAAACTTGGACACTTTTGAGAGTAAAAGTCAGAGTTATCAATAATAACACTGAGTGATAAAGGTCATGTCAGGAAATATAATTTTCTTGCTATATTAGTCACTGGTTTTGATGATTCTTTTAAAAAGTAAATTTGTTGTGAAATTAAATAGTTCTCCGTGTCTGTAATTTAATTTTCCACAGCATTAGTTACTAAGGGTCAAATGCAGTATGAAAATGTTCAATGGAAAAATTTAAGAAATGAAGATTCCTAACTGCAAAATGCATCTGTGATTGCTGATCTTGGTTGTCAACTTGGCACACTTGGGAAGAACAGGGAAATTCAATTGAGGATTTTACAAATCAAATTGTCCCATGGACATGTCTGTGAGTCATTTTCTTAATTTCTAATTGATGTGGATGGTACCATTCTTTGGAAGTTATCCCTAGACTGTATTAATGTAGTTGAGGGGCTAAAGAGATGGTTCAATGGTTATGAATACGTATTGTTCTTGCACAGAACCTGAGATCTATTCCCAGCACCCACATCAGGCAGCTTACAACTGCTTGTAACTCCAGCTCCAAGGGATGGCCCTAACCTCA